>NC_056728.1:73448847-73563847 GCF_019279795.1 Protopterus annectens
ACATGACTAAAATAGCCTGTCTTCCCCCAGGGGCTTCAGCTGAGCACTGTCTCCTCACCACAATTAACTGGGGTACAAGGATACAGCAAGCATACTCCTTCCAGTCTTCAAAAGGAAGAACAGGCGAGTTTACTAATTATACTGTGGTTTACTATAGTACTTTATTACCACATAAATTATCTCTCTCTATCATCACAGACCAGAGACATTGTAGGTTTTATAGGAATCAGTACTTGATAATGACAGGACAGGACAGGGCTTCAGGAAAATTATATCTGAAGTAATTACCCACTGCATCTACCAATGTAGAAAATAATGAAGCTGATTTTTTGTGTCTTCTGATTAAAACAGCTTTGTTTAAAAAGAAAATGTAGGCTGACTTTGTCAAAAAGAAAATAAAAGTAATGCTTGCATTCTTAACACAAATAACACAATGTTTTTTTGGTTATTTCTGGCTTTTATAACACATGTACTGCTGTATTCATTGTAACTAAAATTAATTTCTGTGTTTTTTCAAACAAACAGCAACAGTACTGTTTGTAATGGATGAATATACCCCAATTTATGTTGTACAGTCATCCACATATTACTATCAGGTGACATGCATTGTAAAACTGCTAGCAAAACTGACATAGTGATGCCCAGTTAGAACATACTGAAAAATATCTGGATAATCAAGCCCCATAAATGTAAGCACTATTTTAAAAAATCGAATTTAGACAGTAAACCCGAAAGAAGCTTTATTATCAAGAGAGGTTTCATTGTGGTTCAAAGTTTAGTTCAATCCACAGGCTTAGATGCTAAGGAGTTTATTCTTTCAAAAGGTTTACTGGTAATTCACTATGTTTCAATGATGATTTTTACAAACAATGAATGTGTTGCAATAATAACATGCAAATGAATGCACAACAGATTTTTACAACTGAATTACTGGTGTTCATTTAGTACATAATGAAAAAAGATCTGGATATTCAAGTCCCATAATAGAGGACACTATGTTGAAAATATAAATGCAGATAGTAAATCTGAAGGATGCTTTTCCAACAAGAGATGTCTTCTTGACTTTCCATAGCTAGGAGGTTTTTCAAACAAAATCCATTAAGAATATTTCACTGTAGACATACGCCCCATAAAAGCAGGCCTGAGCAATAATTTACTACCCACTACATTTAAACCCAGAATTGTTTGGTTTGTTGGGCTTTTATGCTAAGAAAAGCTAAATAAAAGAAAAAAAGATTTAAGCCCCATAAAAGCAGGCTGGTTAACAGATTTTTTGATGGGTCTGAAGAAGCTTATATGAAAACGCATTTTAGAAATTGATCTGAATAAACTACATTAGACTGGTATAATGAAACATAAAGGCTAACATGAATTAAACAGATAAACTGCACTCTGATAAGGAATGTCATGACAATTTTTATCTCGAATTGTTTCTTTTTCTGTGAAATGGAAATATTTACACTTTTGCTTTTTAAGGTAAATTGATTTGTAAGGGTAAAGACAGTGGCCTGCCAAGGGCTCATATGCAAATGAAGGCTAGAGGTGATCCACCAATAGGATCCCTCCAAATGATGACCTGTTTCAGCCAATTGCATGCAATCTCTAGCCTCCACCAGCTAATCACTCAAACTACCCACACATGCTTGTAGGTGAACTCACTTCAACTTGTACTAAAACTTTGTAACTTTTTAAAGATCTGAAAAAGCATCCATCTACTGATTAATAAAGATTTTTTTGAGAAAACAGCCTTTGTTCACATTTTTCCTCTGGTGAGGAGGATTCAGTACTAAGTAATAATTAAGGTTCTTTGAATTCAGTTAAGAGTCTCTACCTGTCCCTTTGGGATTTTTCCAGTTAGTCCTAAACCATCATTGGTTTGGGTAGGATAGACATCCAGGCCAGTAAATTAGTAGGTTCTTCAGGACTCACACACACACACACACACACACACATTATAAATATATATATATATATATATATATATATATATATATATATATATATAATTTAATATGTACACACACACACACACACACACACACACACACACACACACATATATATATATATATATATATATATATATATATATATACACTATATAAGAAATGTATATATAGGAGATATGAGTGTGTGTGTGTGTGTGTGTGTGTGTGTGTGTGTGTGTGTGTGTGTGTGTGTGTGTGTGTGTGTGCAAACTCTTACACATACATATAAAAATAATTGACGACTTTAACCACCTGAAATGCACTGCAAGTTTTTGAATCAATTTATCCTGCTGCACTCAACAAGTCATTTAAACATGTAAGGATGATCTTTTATAAAATATCTTTTCTGGAAACTGCTAATAATAGCCTTCTGGTTTCACTTATGTATGTTTTTCTTGTCCCATCTCTCTTTCTACAAAGCAGTCAGGTTGGAAGTGTAGTATGTCAGGCAGTAATATTTTTCAGCTGGATTTGTTTTGTGAACCCACACTGCACAAACCTTAGAACTATACAAAGCCACTGTTGGAATTCAGCTTAAATATTCCCAGCTTTGTCCAAGATAAATCCAATTAAACAGTTGCTGATGTGACATGCTATCAAATCTGTTCATTACTGAAAATCTTAGGGGTTTTGTGGAGGGGGGGATGTGAGCTTTAAATTCCTCAGTTTTTGTTATCCCAGATTCCTTTTAGGCCTCAGGCACTCACATGCCAAACTCTGTAGGGTCATAGCAACTATGAACTGGAAAAATCTTCCTTTCAGCCCCCAAGAACTCCCAAGAGGAAAAAGCTTAAAGATATAACACAAATCAAACAGAAATAAATTATCTTGATGACACTTTATGATTATGTTTGCATGTCCTATGCTTACTCTATCCAGGTGAATATGTGGTAATTTAAAGTATATGTTTGATATAACTACAGTTTGCAAGATTATAAGGTCACATGAGTACTATTATTGTACTGTTTCTTGAATTAAATATCTTCACAAGTCGACTTGCTGTTAGGCATATTACTTTGGTGCGACTTGTAGCAGATGTATCTATATATTTTTACTGGAAAAAAAAGAAACAAAGCTGTATAAATAGAAAATAATAAAATATGCACTTTGACCGCTTTCTCATTTAATATTGGTACCACAGATGCAGAATGCTGCTAGTAATAAATGTAAACGGTAACAGTCCGTGTAGCTTTATCCTTATCAGTCTATGCTCCCAAAGTAAATCATTTACTACTATTTACTTACACTGTCATAGTACACAATAACAAAGGTAGACACAAATCTAGGTTGTCTATAATGGTAGGGCAAATTGACAGCTTTGTCATGTATGGAGATTTGGAGTGGCACAAATCACAGCACTTAAACCATATATAATGATCACAGCGATTCTCTCACACTTATAGTAGCTATAATGAAAGTCAGTGGAGCACACACTAGGAAGTATCATACGCACAGCTTTCTACATGCATATAAATTGGTAGCATGGGCTAGGACGTATTCCGACCAGGTAAATCGACATTATTAGCTGAGCAACTCCGCAACACATGAATCAGAACTCCACAGAGAGGCATGAAAACATCTTACCTGGCCCCATAGCAAACTCCTGATGGGGCCCCAAAGCCATTCCTTACCTCTTCCCCCTCCTAAATTCATGCCCAGACAGAAGTATCTGCTCCAGCTGCAAATTCTTCCCCTGTGTCATATCACAAAAGCTTTAGCCACACACAAGAGTCATCTGGTAACTGATTCTCATTTCTCCCTGCAGAAAAATAAGATAATTATGATAATGTATCTCCTTCCTGATAGGGTAGTATAAATTAGTATATACCAGTGGGAAAGGGGAAGGCATGGGTCACTTGGGAGCTAGATGGAGGTTACATTGTCAAGATGCTGAAGGGAAACCACTAAACTAATAATACAATGGTTTTGTTAATTCTGGGAGTGACTGTTACAAAATTTACCAAATAACAGGCTTTGAGGTGGTCTGCATATGACATATTTCTTACTCCATGTATTCTTTTAGTGAAGAACCTTTTGCGGACGTTCCAGTTGTTGGATATTCCTGGTTAGGTACATACTAAACAGGGCACTGTAGTCAATGACAGGTCTGATGAATGCTTAATACAGTGGAACAATGACTTCCTCAGACCTTGATGCCATGCCTATTTTATAAGTTGCACAACATAGAATGATTTCCTCACCACTGTAGATAAGTGATGATCAAAGGCTAGATTGTCTATGTGTGTCCCCGACTACTGGGTCAATTCTTAGGGGTGTGTTGTCAATATGATAGCTATCAGGGGTGGATGACCTCCCAAAGGATAGTATTATGCATTTCTTGGCATTTAGTTTTAGTCTATGGCTCTGGCACTAGTTTGTCTGTGTCAACCCTTCCTGGAGAACATTTGTGGCAGTGTGGGAATCAGTGACACCTCCTAATTTGAAATCATAGACTTGTTCATAGATTAGTACTAGGATAACTGACCCAGTGGGCCATTTTAAGCCTAGTCAATTATCCCACATGAGAATCAAACCCTGCAGCTTGTGTTTGCAAGGCAAATACCTTAACCATTAGGCCAAACTTCCACCATCTGCAAATTTAATCAGCCAGAGGTCATTGACATTGGCCTTGAGTTCAGACAAGTAAATGCCAAAAAGGAGCAGTTCCAGGACTGATCCCTGAGGGAGTCTGCTTGTGAATAGCGTTTTTGTAGAGGTGGACATTTCTCCATTTCTAACTTCCTTGGTCCTGTCTGTGAGCCAGCTGGCTATCCACTGGGTTTCATAAGGACTTATAGATTCATAGGTTCATAGATTAGTACTAGGCTAACTGCACTTGCGAGCCATTTTAAGCCTAGACAATTATCCCTTGAGAGACTCAAACCCTGCACCTTGTGTTTGTAAGGCAAACACCTTAACCATTAGGCCACCCTCCCAACCCCTTGTACCTAATCTCTTATGTTTGTCAACAATGCCCAAGTTGGGCCAGGTCAAGGTAAGCAGTGTGAACCATTTTGTACTCATCCATTGCTTTGGAGCCTTTCTCAAACATGTCCTCCAGGTTGAGTAGGCATGACGTGCCCTTGATGAAACCAAATTGGGTTGGGGCCAGTCTGGAGGTTTCCTATGTCATCATTGATCATTTCTATGATAATTATTTCCATGGCTTTGCATATGAGACTAATGAGATTTATGGGTCTGTAGTTTCCAGGGTCTGTAGATGACCCACCTTTGTGTAGAGGGACAACTGTTGTTGTTCTCCATTCATGAGGCACAAAGTCTGTTTGGATGCTACAGTTAAACAGCAATTCCAGAAATCCTGAAGGGTCATGTTTCATGCTATTTAGAAGGCATCCTGGGATATTGTCTGGGGCTATTGATGCAGTGTTCTTGGCCTTAGAGAGAGCATTAAGGACCTGTTCCTTAGTGATAGCAGGGGAGTTATATTTGATGGCATTTCCTGAGTGAAGGTTGATGAGAAGGGAGGGATAAAGTTGCAGCTGAACTTCTCACCCCGTAAGTTTTCTATACATTCTGGTTCAGTATAGCTGGCTCCAGTTACAATGAGCTCTGCATGCAATTGTGCATTACCTTTGTGGTTGCGGACATAGCTAAGGAATGCCTTGTGGTAGTTCTTAGCCTGGGAGGCTAAATGTACCTCACATTTGGCTTTGGTAGACTTCATTTGTCCTCTGAGTTGTTTAGTTTGATGGGAGTACTTTTATCCTGCTGGGTGCTGCACCTCTTAATTTTTGCCATGATTTTCTTCCTTCTGTTATACAGTCTATTTATTTTGTGATTCCACCAGGGTGACTTGTATTCTGAGTTAGTTCTGTACTGTTTTCTGGTAGGTACAGCTGACTGTATGCATCGATTAACATGCTTGTATAAGGCTTCTGTGAACAGTACTGCATAGGTAGCAGTGTTAGCAGGGTTTATGGGGGCTTGAAATTTTGCCAGGTTATCACATAATGGTAGGAAGTTAGCCTTAGAGAAGTTCATGAATATTCCAGGGTTAGCTAGGGTTCCAGGATTTATTTTCACTTCAAAGGAGACCATTTTGTGGTCTGACCTTACTAAAGAAGACATTACACTAGGGAGTGTACAGCACTCTCCCATATTAGTGAGGACCAGATCCAGTATAGTTGCACCCCTAGTTGGTGTATTGACAATCTGGTCCAGGGAGTTTGTTTTTACAATAACCAGTCTCTGAGCCTGTATGTTTGGTGTTATATATGATTCCCAGTTAACAGTGGGGTAATTAAAGTCATCCATGAATACGGTATTGGGTTGGATGGTGAGTGTTTCCAATTAATTTTAATACATGATATGGGTTTCCTGGGACATGCAGGGTAGAAAGTGGTATTGGATTTTACCTATCATGATTTGAACATGGAGAAGCTCAAGTGCATTGTCCTGTTTGACCAGCCTTTAGGTATATTTATGTTTGATGTAAATCAAGACACCTCCTTCTTTAGTCCCTGTCTATGTAAGTAGCTGGTCTAAATGTGTGGGAGACATTATAGCTGTGCAATGTCAGTGTGCTTTCTGTGGCTTTAAACCATGTCTCAGTGACTGCACAGAAATCAGCATTCTCTTGGGTGAAGAGAGCTTCTAAGGAGTGGAGTTGTTTGTTTAGATTCCTAGCACTGAACAGTAACACCTTTGGATTTTCTTGTTTTTAATTTGCTATGTCGGAAGTACTTTCAGTTTGGCATTACCTAAAAAAGGCACTGTGGAGAGAACAATGTTTTAGTTAATATTCAAAAGCCTAGAAGGGATAGTTGCAGACCATCCCTAACAAAGCAGCATGGTCTGTTGACCAAGTTTCTACATGCTGGCAAATATTGAACCCCCTTAGAATGACACCAGAAACTAAGCCAGTTATTAAAGTCAGTCATCTTTTATTCATATTATGGCATTATCCTTGGAGAAGGTAAAGTTCTGCTCAATGCTAGGCTCATACCAGACTGGGACACATATTCCAGGAGCTCGATGATGTCTCTATTCATATAGTCTAGGGAGGTATGACTCAGGTCATTTATACCTGCATGGACTATGACTGAGTCATACTTGTACTTGTGGTCCAATGACCTGACTGTTTGTGTAATATGGTGGATCCTGGCTCCTGATAAGCAGCTGATCATGGCTTTCTCCTTACTCAGCCTGGTGAGTGGAACATCAGTGTGTCTCACAATGGAACATCCAATAACCATAATGTTGGATTCTGTGGTGGCTTGCCTTATGGGCTTAACGTAGAGGCTCCATGAAATGTGGCTGTATGTATTGATGTGGGTGTTGTTTTGAAAGAGTGGACTCAGGTTGCTGAGGTGGGTTTATGTGTACTAGGAGGTCTTTGGGAGTAGGAAGGTTACATTTAAGTGCCTCGGCATATGTAAGTCTATGTATTTACTTTGAATTGTGTGTGATGGGTGCAGTGTGTCTACTACTGACAACCTTATTGACATTAGAGTTTTGCCTCCAGTGACATTGTGCAAATACTCCTCTCACATACTATATCAGTTTACTTGAGAATTAACTGGTTGTCAGTAAACACAATGCAATTTCTACATTGCCTTGGGACACCCATATCCATGAAGCTGGTAACAGATATAGTGGGAATGTTCATATCCATGGCAACAGACCCTTTTTTATTGATTAGACAGTTGGAGTCAGAATATAAAGTAATGTCAGGAGTATCCAGTTTGCAGCTCTGGGGGCAGTGCTTGTCAATGCAAACTAGTTGTCCTGTGTGCAACTAGGTGTTGGTGAAATTTCAATGGTGTTTTTACAGGAAACATATCAACTCAAGCTGTCTGTGCCTATACAGGGCATTGCTGAACACTAACAAGTAGAGCCTGATGATTTATGCATAAAGGATTTAGGCAGATATCCTGAAGTTAGAAGCAAATCAAACAGTACTTACTGAAAAGAAAGAATTAGCTTGTCAAGAATGATGAAAAGAGGGGAGTTATCTGAATGACTGCTGCCTGACTACTACTACTGTTAGTCTCACCACAGCTTCACTCTGCTAGGATACTATGTTCCTTTGATTCTTCACTCATCAGAAGCAAAACATTAGCACCAATTCTGAGAAGAGAAGCAGGCCACAGCCTGTTTGATGATCCACAGTCCTGTCCCAGATGATATAACATTCTGCAAGCTTTTTGTAACCTTTTCCTAGAAGATGCATTGAATAGCGACCACACCAATCAGGAAGGTCAAGCACAGATAATTCCCAACCAGAAAGAGTCAGGAATCTATGCACTCTGCTCCTTCTCTCATCAGGAGCAAAATATAAGCACACATTCCAAACTGGAACCTGTGAAACAGTTATTAGGCTTTCTGGTGATCAGCAGCCCTCAGAAAATAATGTTCCTATGCTCCTTCTCTTACCAGGAGCAAAACAGAAACACTTATCCCAAGATGGCTACTGAGATGCAGAATGTGGGCTCACCATTAATTGGTGGTCTTGGAGTAGATGTTGCAGATTTTAAAAGTAAGATGGAAAAATGGGTTAATACCCCAAGAGTTGCAGTATGCACTAAGCAGTTATATATGAAAGAGCTGGTAACTTAAGCTTTATCTAAGTGGAGAGTCACTAATTTTAAAAAAGTAAGATATATTGGAAGGGATGTGCACATTGTTGGACTACAGTGGGAAAGCCAATAAATTCAAATAGTTTGTGGGGAGTGATTTCACAATAGCCAATGAAAGAGAAAAGGGAATGAGATATGTCATCAAATTAACATAAAGGGGCAGGTAACTAGAAAGACAGCTGAGTTTAAAAACACAACAGCACCAAGGTAGGAGGTTGGGGAAAAAGTTAATTTCTGTGTGACTCACAACAGACACAGCTATGGTCTCTTTTCTAGTTTAAATATGCAATTAAAAACACAATACAAGTAAAACACAGTGTAAAGAAAATGCATCACAACATATAAAATAGAAGAAGGCAATAAAACAACACAAAATACAAGAAAGCAAAAACAAACTAACCTTTCCCTCACAGCAAGTTTTGGCAGAGTCTGGGTGAGCTTTTCTAGTAAAGCCTTGGGATGTTTTATTTTACCCCTAAATTGAAGATTTAGTTCCTAGCTCCACCCTCAGTTCACAGGTAATTAACGTAAAATTACCTATTTTAATTTCTGTGTGACTCACAAGAGACAGAGCTGTGGTTCCTTTCCTAGTTTAAATATGCAGTTAAAAGCAGAATACAAGTAAAACACAGTGTAAAGAAAACGAATCACAATATACCTGGAAGTCCTAACTCTACACTGTGTTTCCTATAGACTGTGATCTATTTCTGGCATACAAAGCATCATTAGATCTCTGATGGACTTTTGCATATCCACAAAACTAATACCATTAGAGCTACATGAATGAAGGACTTACATCTTGTTTAACACATAAATAGAGCATGTTGGAGGAAAGCATACATGTCTCAGAGAATTTCTCTTCTCTGGAACAGGCTGTCCATCCACATGGAAGCAGAGCCCTTCCCTGATGCTATTTAAGTGTAACTCAGACCACACTAAATGGGAAATTGGAAATTCATCCCTGGTCTGGCACCCATGTCAATAACAAAAGGAGACAGCTTGTAATTTAAGCCCTAGTTGGTATGCAGCCCTCTAAACAACCTCTGAAGTACAAAAACTTGTGGGATACATTTGGGATTTCTTTGGGATGCATGGCTATACTTATAAAGCCCCCAGTGGTCATTAGCCTAGTAGACGCCTATAAAAATGCAAACCTATAAAACTAAACCATTCAAATTATTCAGGTTTCAAATATGTGGCAAGCTGTTCCTTGATTGTATACTGCTCTAACAAATGTTGAATTAAAAAGATTAAATGCACACAAGGATTACTTTTCAAAAATATGGCAGAAAAATGAAATAGACTCTGTTTTGCAAAACATGTTTCTTGAATTCATAATTTCACACCAAGTTAGTATAAAATATCTATCCTCAGGGCTTCACCAGTAACACACCTAATTGTTCATTACTATATGGGTCCACTTGAAATCTGTCCAGTAAACTGGTTAAGAAACCCCAGTCAATCAATCAATAAATATCATGCATACATAAATAAACTTTAGTACTAATTATAAACCTAATTCAATAAAAGAATTTCATAAAGTGCGAGGTGTTAAGTCACACAATTTTCTAGTGCAGTTTTGTGCGCATGACCAATCCAAATCTCTGACAAAAAGAATGTACGTATCTACTAGCAAATATATAAAATTCAGAAAGCAAAAATTAAATTACCTGGTTACTTGCATTGTTAACTTGTCATGGAAAGCAAACCTCTTGGGAAATGCCACCAACTTGAAAATGCCCACACACTAAGGCAAATGTTATACCACCTGCAGCTTTTAATCACAGTCCTGAAATTAAACCCTTTAACTATTTTAGCCAACATAGCATTTCTATCTTTTCTGCTCATTTTTAAAAGCTTTGGAGTAATCTTTCCCCAATATAAAAATAGTTCCTTCATTTAATAAACTCAAGAGAGTGTTAAATCTTAAATGTTTCCCAACTGAAATTGTAACCATATAAATGATATTGCATAATTCCCCTCACTCTCTGTATCCCTACTCTGTAACTCTCATATTTATCAATTTGCATCTATGTTCCCAAATGTTTCCCCACCACAGTTCACTATTGCTTATTTCAAATTCACAATCCTTGAAGAAAGGTGGTAGGAGTGTAGTTTAAATCCCACTAGTTCCACCTAAAATGTAAGAGATAGCACTAACAGGATTTGAATCACTCCAGTACTAAGTATGTGTCAAAAAAGTGAACACTGCCACAAAAATGTGATAACCAGTGGCAGGCAACCAGATTTGAAGAAAAGGTCAAAGGTGGAACAAAGGGGTGATCCCATAAGTCACACCTCTGGTACCCAGCAGGTTAAATAAAGTAAAGAAATGCACATAAGTCTAACTCAATAATCAATTCACAAAATGAAATCTAGCCAAAAGAACATAGAGGGAATATGCACTACTATCCAGGGTATGGGCTTTCAAAATCTACACACAAATTAAAATGCACACAGGCCGTCTTCAGAGTTGATCCATTTACCTAACACCACAGCCTCCTTTTTCAATGACCTATCTGTGAACTACAATGTCTCTCAGTGCCCCTTTCTCACAGTAGCTATCTTTTATAGAAGTTATTTTCAATCACATACGATGCACATATTTTCTAGGGAAGGCCTGCAGAATTCTCCAAATCCACACAGCTTTCTTCCCGACATAGGAGTAGTCCTACCAACACCCTGAAATGAATGGCCACAGATCTCCAGTTACCTATTGCTCTAAATTAAGACAGCTAGTAAATTGTGCACCTTATTTTTTTCCATGCTAGTAAGCCCAAATGATCAAGATAGGTGGTGACTGGGAGCTATAGCTTGTTAACTAGTGGTAAATAACTCTACTCTCAAATAATAAAAAAGCAATAATCCATATATAATAAAAACCATCAACAAGAGCTTAAAAGTAAACAAGCTTTACTTAAACAATAAGGCGACAGTGAAGTTACAGGTTAAATATGCAATGGAATAAACAAGCACACAAGAAAAATCAAAATAACTTTCAGTCATACTGGACAGAATATGTAAAGAAAAATATATACTACAGCTATTAAATATCCTAATTCTTACACTGGCCCTGACTAATATAAGTTAGAGAAATATTAAGAATAAACACACCCAGAGTACAGACCTTTCAAAAATACATTATCAAGTTCTTTCAAGGAAATGTAAAACAGAACAAAGGACACATTCATTTTTATATATTTCACTTCCTCAATTGTGCTTTAAGGCTACGTTATATTGTTTCTTCTAGAAGACAGCATTACATCAGCTTTTCCTTAGTCATGTTGCTTTCACACAGTAAAAGTAACAAATCCAGATCTGGCCCCTGTAAAGGACAAGGGCTTAGTTACACCAATCCAGAGACAACAGAGGCCACTAATACACAGGATTTCATCACAGATCTCCTAACTCTGCATTTTAGTGTTTTTTTTCTTTTCACAGTTCTTTGAAGTAAACTATGATTACATTTTATAACCAACTAGCAAAGGGGATGCAAGCAATTAATACAATTACTCTCAAGCACATTTCATATATTCCGTGGTGGTACACTGGTAGCATTGTTACCTCACAGCAAAACATTCTCCCGTTTGATTCTCGGCTTGGCTTGGGAGTACCATCTGTGTGGAGTCTGCATGTCCTCCCCGTGGTTGGGTTGCGTTCAAAAGACATGTGCGTAAATGGGTGTGCCTTAGTTGAAGGTTGGGCGTTGAGCTGGCACCTCGGTGTTTCATAAAAATCTACTGCCAATCATTAGCAGACTGGAGTTCCGCTGTGGCGACCCCTTACCTGGAAAAAGCCGAAAGACAAACAACAACTCTCAAGCACATTTCATGTCCTTAAACATCCTTTTGTATTCAAAAAGAGAAAAGGTCACACTTCTTCAGGCCTTTGGAACACACATTTTGCAGTTCAAATGTGTTAACAGTTCAAAATAAAAGAGAAAATTCACATAACATTTCTAAAGCAGCTTTCCTTAGACTGGCATCAGCCCTAATACCACAATCCTTCCCCTGTAAGAACCTCAAGCAAAACTCTTTTAGAGGCATTCCTAAGGAAATAAATTGAGTCAGATGTCAAGTCCTTTGCTGCATTATTCCATTCCTTTTCTAGACAGACTATCTGCATTACCACTAGCAGCACGACTTTGATGTTGGATAGTCATGTTATAGGACTACAAGTGTAAACCTCATCTTGGAAGCTTTCCGTTCAGATCCCTTGTTCTATATAGCCATTTTAATGTACTATGGTCAGTAACTACAGTGACCTTTCTGCCATATAGGTATGGTTGTAACATTTGCAAAGCACAGGTTATATCTAGATACTTCTTTACAGTTGTGTGACAATGTGAGGTATTGCCAGCTATGCCAGGAGAAGTAGGCAGTGGATATGTAACATACGCCAGTACAGCTAGCTGGAATTTTTTAAAGAATTATCTGTCATTTGTATATCTAACTGATTTGTACAGATGCTTGAGTTGAAAAATGTATTTGTAAGGCTGCTTGTATTAAAAATGTACCAACCATGGGTCTTGACTGTATTGTAATTGATTAAATGTATATGTTTTAACAGAGGATACTGAAAGAGAAGAGGTTAATCTCAGTCCAGCTAACTTTGAAAAGTAGTAAGAAATTAAATTACTTAATTTATGCCATAAAGATTATATCTTACAGTTCTGATTACAGCCAGAGATAAAATGTCTAGGAAAACAAGTACTAGGAAGCCTTATGTATTGTCTTTAGCAGTGAACTAATTGGCACGCTGGAAGGGTAGAAGTGTGAAATTGTTTTATGACTTCCAGAAGCTGCAACTGATCTTAACAAAGATTTATGTCTGTATATTATTGATACATATGTGCTAAATCTTGGCAGCTTCTAGCCAAGGGGGTGGTATGAGAACCAGAAGTCACATTAGCAGTTGTGGTTGATGTCATTCAGTAAGCCAGCTCTGTAATGATATTTTAATACAAGATGAGACAGCTAGTAAGGGAGATGGCTTGAAAGGTGCTTGGTGTGACATCTGGAAAGAGGAAGGAGGACAAGGAGACCTGGTGGTGGAATGAGGGAGTACAGGAGAGTATACAGAAAAATAAGTTGGCGAAGAAGAAGTGGGATTGTCAAAGACATGAAGAAGGTAGACAGGAGTATAAGGAGATGAGGTGCATTGCAAAGAGAGAGGTGGTGAAGGCTAAGGATAAGGCGTATGAAGAGTTGTATGAAAGGCTGGACACTAAGGAGGGAGAAAAGGACCTGTACTGATTGGCTAGACAGAGGGACTGAGCTAGTAAAGATGTGCAGCAGGTAAAGGTGATAAAGGATAATGAGGGAAACATAATCACAAGCAAGGAGAGTGTGTTGAGCAGATGGAAAGAGTACTTTGAGGGGCTGATGAATGAAGAGAATAAGAGAGAGAGAAGGTTGGATGATGTGATAGTGAATCAGGAAGTGCAATGGATTAGGAAGCAGGAAGTAAGGACAGCTATGAAGAGGATGAAGAATGGAAAGGCTGTTGGTCTGGATGACATACCTGTGGAAGCATGGATGTGTTTAGGTGAAATGGCAGTGGAGTTTTTAACTAGATTGTTTAATGAAATCTTGGAAAGTGAGAGGATGCCTGAGGAATGGAGAAAAAGTGTTTTGGTACTAATTTTTAAGAATACGGGTGATATGCAGAGCTGTAGTTAATACAGAGGGATTAAATTGATCAGTCACAGCATGAAGTTATGGGAAAGAGTAGTGGAAGCTAGGTTAAGAAGGGAGGTGATGATTAGTGATCAGCAGTATGGTTTCATGCCAGGAAAGAGCACTACAGATGCAACGTTTGCTCTGAGAGTGCTGATGGAGAAGTACAGAGAAGGTCAGAAGGAGTTGCATTGAGTCTTTGTGGATTTAGAGAAAGCATATGACAGGGTGCCTAGAGAGGAGTTGTGGTATTGTATGAGGAAGTTGGGAGTGTCAGAGAAGTATTTAAGAGTGGTACAAGATAGGTCCGAGGGTAGTGTGACAGTGGTGAGGTCTGTGGTGGGAGTGATGGATGTGTTTAAGGTGGAGGTGGGATTACATCAAGGATCAGCTCTGGGCTCTTTCTTATTTGCAATGGTGATAGACAGGTTGACAGATGAGATCAGACAGGACTCCCCATGGATTATGATGTTTGCAGATGACATTGTGATCTGTAGTGAGAGTAGGGAACAGGTGGAGGAGACCCTGGACAGGTGGAGATATGTTCTAGAGAGAAGAGGAATGAAGGTCAGCAGGACTAAGACAGAATATATGTGTGTGAATGAGAGGGAGGATAGAGGAATGGTGAGGATGCAGGGAGTAGAGGTGATGAAGGTGGATAAGTTTAAATACTTGGGATCAATAGTTCAGAGTATGGGGAGTGTGGAAGAGAGGTGAAGAAGAGAGTACAGGCAGGATGGAGTGGATGAAGAAGAGTGCCAGGAGTGATTTGGACAGACGAGTACCAGTAAGAGTGAAAGGGAAGGGCTACAAGAGTGTAGTGAGACCAGTTATGTTATATGGGTTGGAGACAGTGGCACTGACAAAAAGGCAGGAGTCAGAGCTGGACGTGTCAGAATTAAAAATGTTAAGATTTGCACTGGGTATGATGAAGGTGGACAGGATTAGGAATAAGTATATTAGAGGGTCAGCCCAGGTTGGAAGGTTTGGAGACAAAGCCAGAGAGGCATGATTACATTGGTTTGGACAAGTGCTGAGGAGGGATACAGAGTATATTGGGAAAAAAGATGCTAAGTACTGCCAGGTAAGAAGAAAAGAGGAAGGCCTAAGATTAGGTTTATGGATGTGGTGAGAGAGGACATGCAGGTGGTTGGTGTGACAGAGCAAGATGCAGAGGACAGGAAGAAATGGAAACAGATGATCCACTGTGGGGACCCCTAACAGAAGCAGCCGAAAGAAGAAGAAGAAGATGAGATTGAAGTGTCATAGCACTCTGTTTTTGGAACCTGGCAAATGACCCCTCACCTACTTCATCTTGCCTTGCTCTCATAATTAAACAAGGGATAGTAATTCTTTAGATCAGTCAGGAAAATATAATGAGATTAGTTAAGTACTGTTTTTCTGTATCTGTGTGAATCTATTCATCTGTGTTATTTTAATATGTCATGTGACTGAAACTATCGTGCTTATTGTAAAATTATGTTTAGCATGTTCATGTGCTTTTATTATTTATTATTAAATATATTTAAACTTTCCATTGTGGCTGGACCTTTAGAGAATATTTTAACCTTTGAGAGTACTCAAATCTATTTGGTGACTCTGTGACCACTCCTGAAAGCCTTACTGCATTGGTGAAAACACTATAATCTGTACTAGTATTAATTTCACTCAGCTTAATTGGGTACCCTTGTAAGAGCCTTAGAGTAGCTGGCTTTGGAGTGTCTAGTGGCAGTAACTACCTTATAGTCTCGGCAGAAGGTGGCCATAGCTAGTAAATCTGTGCCAGCCTTTCCCAGGTGTCTGTGTGTGTGTGTGTGTGTGTGTGTGTGTGTGTGTGTGTGTGTGTGTGTGTGTGTGTCTATGTGAAAATCAAATCTCAAAGAGTGTGTGTGTCAATTGCTTGGAGCAGGGGCACAAAGCACTGGTTTCACAGAGAGGGTGCTGGAGGACTTGGCTTGGATCCTTGACTGAGGACTCGCTTCTATAGCTGTGCCAGTGTGGAGTCTTAATAGGGACATGGATGGAGAGAGAGAGAGAGAAAACCAGACCCTGGACTGAGTGTGTTCCCTGTGTGCTCTTAAGGGAAAATGTGTTTGATGCAGACAGCTGCATCTGGAAATACTGTGTGTCTATTTTTGTTCCAAGTGAACGTCCCTCTTCAGTGTCAGTGGTGAGGATTCAGGCTCCTTGATTACTGTCCTAGAGTGAGGATATCATGTATTGGTGAGCAGTGGTGTAGATATTAATTGAACTTCTGTAGTCTGTAGGCAGTTGTTACTGAAGGTGTGAATTCTCAGCAGCCACAAAGTAAACATTCAATTTCATTTCACAACAGTTTTAATTTATTTTTTGTTAGTTTAGTTTAGTCAGGGAAAACACTCAATGATTTATGCAGAGGATTATGGCAAGCTGCCAAAGAACCAGTTGGCCAATGTGTGTGAAGCCAAAGGACTGGTACATGCATACTTGACTAAGGAGGAAATGATTTCAGCTTTATTCACAGCTCAGGTCAACAACCAGGAGGATACCCAGTTTGGTGAGGGGGATGTGCAGCCCTCAGAAACAAGACAGTTCACCTTTTCCTCAGAAGATTTAAAAATCTCCCTGGAGTTAAAGAGACTTGAAATGAAGGCTAAACCTTTGGAATTAAATCAGCAGAGAGACTGCACCATTTGGAGGCTGAAGAAAATGAGAGATCGGGCATTTGGAGGCTGAAGAAAGGGAGAAGCAGCATTAACATGAGAGGGAGATGCTGACTCTTTGTCAGGGTCATGGAGGTAATGAGGAAGGGAATAAATAAACCCCTGAAGCAATAAAGGTCGGTAAATTGTTTCCACTGTTTACAGAGAGTGATGATTTTGAGTTTTATTAATATATTTAGAGTAAGTAAACAGTTCTGACTCCCTTACTCCATGGTAAAGCTGTAACTGCTGTTTCTAAGTAGTCTGATATTGATTTTTTAAATTAAGATAAAGGTTAGCATTGTTTACTACAATGTATTAATCTAATACCTGATGCTTACAGAAAAATGTTTTGTGAGCATAGACGCAAGGCAGATGAAAGTGTTTGTGATTATACTGCTGAGATAAGCACTTATTTTCATTGGTAGGTGAGTGGGTGTCAGGCCACCACTTTTCAAGAACTGAAAGACCTTTTAGTGAGGGAACAAGCCCTTGGCACTTTGCCTGAGGACATGAGAATCTGGTTGGCAGACCAGGAGTGCAACTCTGCAGATGTGCTGGGGAAAAAAGTGGAATGCTACTTAGCAAGCAGGGCATCACTGTACAGGAAGGGGATACCCAGTGCTGCACATCGATATAAGGGAACCCACAGTGGGCAGCTTAAACCACCCCAACAGAGTCCACCAGTAAAAGGTGAAGCCACTATTTCAGGTACACAGACAAGATCAAGGCCTAAATGATTTAAATGTAACCAGTGAAGCCATGTATCATATAAATGCCCATGGAAGCAAGGTGGGGAACAAAAAATTGGGGAGCCAACAAGTGGGAATAACAGTATGCCAGTGGTAAGTTGTCTGGAGATAACAGGGGTACCAAACTATCACCAGAGTTTATATCCAATCTTAGTGGATGGAAAACAGGCCACTGCTAAGAGAGAGAGAGAGAGACAGCCTCTGACATAACTATTGTGAAGCCTGCATTGGTTAAAGATGAGCAGTACTTGCTTGGGCAGTCCACTACAGTCATAGCTTTAGGAGGGACCCCATTCTAAATGCTTTTGGAAAGGTTCACCTTAACTTGGAGGGTGAAAACAGAAGCAAGTAAGTAGGTGTGCTTGAGGATATCCCTGCAGATGTCTTGACAGGGAGTGATTTTGATAATGCAGTACCTTCTGTGCATGCAGTTACATGCACTCAGTCTTGGAGGCATGTAGGTCTGGTAGCCTGGAGGAGACCCAGACAGACCACACACCTGAAGCCAGGGCTGGTGAGTGGCTATTTCAGGGAGGGATTTGTAGCAGTGAGACTGAAGATGAGCCACAGCTGCTGGTAGGTACTGATGTTCCCTTAGACAGAGTGATTGCAAGTCAAAGGTGAGTGGTAGTACCCAGGCTGACAGCGAGACACCACTGTCAGAGGATACCAAACATCCTGTGGAAGTGGAGCTGAGAAGGGTCACAATGATAGAGTTGATACAGGCTCAGCTCTCAAACCCTACACTAAGAGGCTTGAGTGAGGTAGCTAGGGTGGCAACTGATCCTCAAGAAAAAGAGGAGTCTGTATACTGGAACAAAGGGTTACTGTATAGGGAGTGGACCCTGAGGGAGGGCTAGAGGGTGAGGTAATACAGCAATTGGTAGTGCCCAGAACTTATCATAGGGCACTTCAAGCCATAGCCCATGACATTCCTTTTGCAGGTCATATGGTCATAAAGCTTTCCAAGAGACATATTATGCAGAACTTTTATTGGCCCGGGACTACAAGGGATGTAACAGGGTATTGCAGGACCTGTGAGCAGCGCCAAAAAGTAGGCAAGGCAGGAGACAAGGTCAAAACTCCTTTGATGCCTTTGCCTGTGATTGAGGAGCCATTTCAGAGGGTAGCTATGGACATTGTGGGCCACTGAGTACCCTAAGTTTCACAGGGAAGACGTATATCCTTATGGTAGTAGATTATGCTGCTAGATACCTTGAGGCAGTGGCTCTGTCCTCCATTGAGGCAGAGAAGGTGGAAAATGGTTTGGTATTGATTTTCAGCAGGGTAGGTTTCCTGAGAGAAATACTAACTGACAGAGGTGCCAATTTTATGTCATTCCTGCTGGCTTGTCTCTGGAAGCGATGTGGTGTGAAGCACCTAAAGCCCACCCTCTACCATCCCCAGACTAATGGTCTTGTTGAGAGGTTAAACTCTACATTAAAGACCATGCTACAGGCATTTGCAGACCAGTTTAAGGGAGAGTGGGACAAATATTTACCCCATCTGCTCTTTGCATACAGAGAGGTACCCCAGGAATCCACAGATTTTTACCTTTTGAGTTGCTGTATGGGCATAGGGTGAGGGGGGCCTTTAGATTTGATTCATGATGAGTGGGAGGGTGAGTGTGAATCCCACAAGGAGTCTGCTGTGGCATATGTCCTAAACCTCAGGACAAGGCTTAGGGAGCTCATTGGCTTAGCCCAGGAGAACCTGACAGGAGCCCAACAGCAGAAAAAAGGTCTGGTATGATAGGAATGCTCGAGTATGAGAGTATGCTGTGGGACAGCAGGTTATGGTCCTCATTCCTGTCAGTCAAAATAACTGGAGGCAGCTTGGGATGGACCCTTCAAAGTGGTAAGGAAGGTCAGTGATTTTAAGATTTTAACTACATGGTAGAACTGCTATGCAGGATCACAAATTGTACCATGTTAACACGATGAAATGTTACTGTGATAGGGAGGCCCTTGTGCTATTTGCAGCAGGAGGCAGGAGTAGTCTGAGGGGGATCTATGGCTACATTGAGCCAGCCAGCAAAATGCCAAGTCATTAATGTAGATGCTAGGGTTGCAGGCATATGATATGACAGTGCAGCACCATAATGGGGTTAGCAATGCCAATGCAGATGGGGTCTGAAGACAGGGTATGGGTTGATGTGTTACCAGATAGGCTCATTCATCTCAAGCAATGTTTCTCAAGGGTCACTTGAAAAAGTAGCTTGAGTCTTCAAAGGGGGGAGAGATGTGATGATATGAGGTATTGCCAGTTATGCCAGGAGTAATAGGGCAGTGGAATTGTAACATTGTAACTACCTCTACATTTATAGTAATCATAGCCACACCCACAGCTCACCCTCACATCACCTCCACCAATCACAGCTCCTCAAGTCATATCACATTAAACCACACCAACTTGCTCCACACAAAATACTCCCAATCACTCTCATTCCCACTAGGCATTTTTTGCATCACCCACACTACTTCCCCATCCACATATAGTACAACCCTATAATTCCTATTCAGACCCCCCACCTAGAAACAACATAAACTTTATAACCATGACTATCACACAACTAAATCTAGTCTGTCTTCTCATAATTCTTTACAACACCACAAGTTATCACTCTAGCAATATCCCTAAACTTAGTAGCACACCACTGCATTATGCACTCTCATACACAGACACCACACATTATAATAATATCTGCCCACACTTATTCAAGACCTACATAACAGACCAATTCAGAACTAAACACATATTCTCTCATTCCTACTCCAAAAAAAACACAATACTTTATCACACTCCTCACCAAACTCCAACATCTGTATAACCATTTTAACTCCAGGCTCACCATAAGTGGGGATATCCACCCCAACCCAGGCTCAAATCCATCCTGTCCAACACAAACTGCTCCAACACAAATGTCAGAACATAACACCCCCACTTTCTTCATCCCTGGGCAAATCAACAACAGCAGCAAAACCAACCATTTTTAATGCTAAATATTAATATTAGAAGTATCAAAAATAAAATACCTGAACTCCAGGCCACAATAGCACACTACTCCCCAGACAAAGTTGCTTTAACAGAAACATGGCTAAATAAAAACATAGCTAACTCAGAAGTTCTCCCTACCGGCTACAATATCATTAGACAAGACAGACCACTTCGTAAAGGGGGTGGAACTGCCTTACTCTACAAGTCCAACTTAACTGTCCATCAATTACCAAACTCCTACCCCTCCCCCAATAATTGGGACATACTTATCTCACAACTTCAACTTCACCCTAAAAAGGTCATCACCACAATTGTGATCTATATTCCACCTGGTAATACACCTGCTAGCCTTGAAGACTTCTTATCCTGGTGTTCTTCCACAAACTCACAAGAAACCCTTATTCTGGGGGACTTCAACCTAGATTGGTTCACCTGTATATCAGAACCACCAAGTAATCTAATAAATCTCCATGGCTACCAGCAGCTAGTCCAAATTCCAACTAGGTGTGATAAAAAATCTAAAAGGGAATCCATCCTTGACTGGGACCTAACTAGCAACCCCACATTGTACCCTCACACAGGCAGTCTCCCAGACACCTTAAGTGACCACAACATAATATACTTTATACGTAGTAGAACATGCATATGCAAAACCACTAACTATATATCCACTAGAAACACAAAAAAATTCTTCCCGAGGTCCTCAACACTTTACTGTGTAACTGTGACTGGAACCCCCTAAAAACCCTCCCACTTGACCAGGCTGTAGCATATTTTCAACAAAACATTTCTACAACACCTAGACACTGTCGCTCCATTGCACAAAATCAAGGTTAGAACCTCTACAAACCCCTGGCTTAGTAAAGAAACCAAACAAATCCTCAAGTCCAGAGACACTGCCCGGTGTTACTATCAAAAAAAACAAAGAAACACAAAGCCTAACTAAGTACCAAGAACTGCGCAACCCTGCAAATAAATGCATTAGGCTGGACAAAAAAATCCTACCACACAACATTACAAACTAAATACCAACACAACCCGCAAAAATTTTGGAAAAATGTAAACCAGCTACTAAAATCCACCCAAAAGGCTACCCCCAAACCAACCACCCCTGACACTAAATTTCCCATCGAAACACAATTCAGCTCCCACTTTGTGAACTCAATTCTATCCTTAGTATCACAGGACAGTTCCTTCCTCAATATCCCCCCAACACAAATAACACTAATACAAGCTTTACCCTCAAAACAGTTTCCACCACTTCAATCTAAAGCATGCTCTCCAAACTAAAAACCTCATCAACAGCAGCCGACCTACTCCCCAGCTATTTCTTGAAACTTACAGCAGATGCTATTGCTATCCCAGTCTCCACTCTCATAAACAGATCAGTTGTTGAAAACTATGTGCCCAAACTCTGGAAAATATCCTATGTTACACCCATACATAAAGGCGGGACCTCCACTGAACTTAATAACTACAGACCCATTGCTTTACTCTCCCCCCTGGCCAAAATCCTAGAAAAATGCATCCATACCCAGATGGTAAACTATCTCCTAGACTGCAACATCCTGTCACCTACTCAGCATGGTTTCAGACCTGCCCATAGTACCACTACAGCTCCCCTCTGCTTCACAGACACAGTAAACCATCTAAAAAATAAAGGCCTGCAAGTGTCAACTCTTTTTTTGGATATGTCCAAAGCATTTGACACAGTCTCACACCAAATCCTGCTAAACAAACTAAACCAATATCATCTATCTAATTCCACTCTTACCTGGTTCCAAAGCTACTTAACTGACAGGTACCAAGCTGTGAAATGGGAAAATTCTCTCTCTCCTCAGCTGCCCATAACTATAGGAGTCCCACAGGGTTCTATCTTAGGACCACTACTATTCACAGTCTTTACAAATGACCTCCACACCTCCACACAGCATGCATCTATAATTCAGTATGCAGATGACACTACCTTAATCTGTGCTGCACAAAACATTCCCACCCTTCTGCAAACAACTCAACTAGCATTCTCTGACATTGAAAACTACCTTACCAAAGCCCAACTTATCCTCAATCTAAAGAATACTCAGCTTATGATTATAACCAGTTCTAACAAAAACACTAACAGTCAATTCACTATCTACTCCACAAATGCTACTCGAATTGTTCCAGTGCACAGGCTAAGCTATTGGGAATAACCATAGACTCCCACCTAAAATTTGATAGTCATCTGAACTTAACTATTAAAAAAGTACATGCCAAACTGGGGTCACTCTACCGTATCAAACCATTTCTTACCAACAACACAAGATCAGCCATTGCTCGCTCCCAACTTCTATCCACCCTACTCTATGCATCTCCCATTCTGACTAATCTCAACAAAACTGAACTAAGCAAAATGGAAGCTTGCTATAACAGAATTGCCTGCTTTGCTGCAAATTGCTCATATAGAACTCATCATTGTACTGCTTTGAGACAGCTCCACTGGCTTGAACTGCCCAACCTCCTAACCTACAATCAGCTCTGCCTCTGTCATTCTATTACCTCCCCAATAAGTGTCCTGCCCTCAAAAACCTAGTACAACATCACTCAGCCAAAAGGCCTCTTAGATCATCAAGCAAACTACTAGTAGAAGTCACTAACAGCTATAATAGCTTTGGAGATGCACTATATAGTAATTTGGTGGCTAAAAAATGGAACTCTGTCCCTACTAGCATTCAAAACACATCATCCAAAGCCTCCTTTAAAAACCTCATCAGGCAACATCTCAAGCAAAGTTGGCAGTGCCATGATTGCTCCCCAGGCTAGTGAAAGTGGATAACATATACATACTAAATCTAGAGCAATTGATAATAGTTTTTCAATCTTACTCACAAACACTGGCTAATCTACAATGTATGTACTGTACCTGTGTACTATGTATGTATTCTACCTACATTCCAAAGTTCAGCCGTACACCACAAATCTATTACTTACCTTTATTTTAAAAATTAATATTTTTTTGATTGTTCTCTCCACTGTAACTGTTTGTGCCGCATACCACTGTAAAAACATGTCTCTTGTAATTTGTGTGTATACTGATTATGTCTAAATAACTAAATGTTTCTGTAATTTTTCTTTGTGGAGCTTTTCTCCCCGGGCCTCTGCTGAAAAAGGGCCTTTTTGGCTCAGTCAGACACCCTCGGTTAACAAATGTAAAATAAATAAAAAATAAAAATAAAAATAAATAAATACGCCAGCACATCTAGCTGAAATTTTGTAAAGAATTAAGTCATTTGTATATCAAACTGATTTGTACAGATGCTTGTATTGAAAAATGTATTTGTAAAGCTGCTTGTGTTAACAATGTACAAACTAACCTCGAACCAAGCAGAAAAATAGTGCTTAAACCACACAAAGTGCAGCAACCAATAACCATCCAAAAAAAAGGACTGCAGAGGAACCAGGCTAGACTCCTGATAACCCAAATTAAACTTTATTATAAGAAAGTTTAATTTGGATTATCAAGAATTAAGCCCGGTTCCTCTGTAGTGCTTTTTTGTCTGGTTATGTGTTAAAAATGCACCAACAGTGGGTCCAGACTGTATTATAACTATTGAAATTAATATTGTAACAGAGGATACAGGAAGAGAAGAGGTTAGTCTCAGTCCAGCTAACTTTGAAAATAGTAAGAAATTCAATCACTTAATTTAGGCCATAAAGATTGTATCTTACAGTTCTGATTGCAGCCAGAGACACAATGTCTGGGAAAACAAGTACTAGGAAGCCTTCTGTATTGTCTTTAGCAGTGAACTAATTGCTAGTCTGGAAGAGTAGCAGTTTGAAATTGTTTTATGACTTCCAGAAGCTGCAACTGATCTTAGCAAAGATCTATGAGTGTGTATTATTGACACATATGTGCTAAATCCTGGCAGTTTCTAGCCAAGGGGGTAGTATGGGAACCAGAGGTCACATGACCAGATGTGTGTAATGCCATTCTTTAAGATAGCTCTGTAATGATATTTTAATACTGGATGAGACTGAAGTCTCATAGCACTCTGATTTTGGAACCAGTCAAAGAAGTACCCCTCAAATACTTCATCTTGCCTTGCTCTAATAAGTGAACCAGTGAATAGTAATTATTTAGTGAGATTATTTAAGTACTGTTTTTCTGTATCTGTGTGAATCTATTCCTCTGTGTCATTTTAATATATCCTGTGGTATGAAACTCTGGTGTTTATTGTTAATAGATGTTTAGTATTTTCGTGTTCTTTTATGATTTATTATTAAATATATTTAAACTTTTCATTGTAGCTGGTTCTTTAGAGAATATTTTAACCTTTGAGAGTACTCATATCTATTTGGTGACTCTGTGTCCACTCCTGAAAGCCTTGCTGCATTGGTCAAAACCCCGCCATTTGTACTAATATTAATTTCACTCAGTATAATTGGGTATCCTTGTAATAGCCTTAGTGTAGCTGGCTTTGGAATGTCTGGTGGCAGTAATTACCTTATAGTCTGGGCAGAAGGGGTCATAGCTAGTAAATCTGTGTCAGCCTTTCACAGGTGTGTGTGTGCATGTGTGTGTGTGTGTGTGTGTGTGTGTGTGTGTGTGTGTGTGTGTGTGTGTGTGTGTGTGTGTGTGTGTGTGTGTGTGTGTGTGTGTGTGTGTGTGTGTGTGTGTGTGTGTGTGTGTGTGAAAATCAGATCTCAGAGTATGTGTGTCAGCTGCTTGGAGCAGGGACATGAAGGACTGGTTTCACAGAGAGGGTGCTGGATGACTATGCTTGGACGCTTGTATGAGGACTCAACTCTATAGCTATGCCAGTGGGGAGTCTTACTGAGGACCTGAAGAGAGAGAGAGAGAGAGAGAGAGAGAGAGAGAGAGAGTGAGAGACTCAGACTCCAGACTGAGTGTGTTCCTTGTTTCCTCTTAAGGGAAATTATGCTTGATACAGACAGCTGCATCTGGAAATACTGTATGTATCTATTTTGTTCTGAGTGAATGGCACTCACCAGTGTCAGTGGTGAGGATTTAGGCTCCTTGATTACTGGCCCAGAGAGGGGATATCACAAGTTGCATAAGATTCTTTCACAAGTTGAAGTCTGTGGCTCAAGTACACAATAAGGTGCTCTTCTCCCTCTGAGGAAATCTGGAAAAGTACGGTCCCCATCCCATAGTTAGAAATGCATATCTGTACAAAGAATTATTGACTGTAATCTGGAATGGTTAATATAAATGTTGACCTCTCCCTGTCTGCATGGCCCATGGGCACCTGCTACTCAAGTCAGTAGTAGTAGTAGGGAAGCATCTGTCTCTGTGTGACCATTCAGCTTCTTGTAGTACAATCAGATCTGTGTGCTACCGTCTTTCTTCAGCACAATCAACTCTGGTGAGAGCCCAAAGACTATCAGACTCCTGGATTACTTCCATTTCCAATATGTCCCACAGTTCCTCTTTCAGAGTTTGCCTAAATCTTTCAGGCAATCTCTAAGGAGCTTGTTTGACAGACTGTTGGGATGCTGTGTCTGAGTGGTGCTTCACTATGTAGGTAAAAAGCAACTTACCAGTAAACATTTCCCCATATTCCTGTAATACTGATTAGATATCCTATGGAGTAATCTTCCTGCAAATTAGAATGGTTTCAAAATTTAAACTACTCAAGAATGTATTTTTCTCATGTTTCTCTAACTTAAAATGTAACTACATAGAAGGTATTACATAATCCGCACTCACTGTATCCTAGGAGTTAACTGTTGGGACAGGGCTACCCTATCTCCCCCCATCCACTGAAGTATTAGACTGATTCTCCTCTGGGAGATATACCACCACATTCTCCTCTGGTTCATTCTGCAGCTCTCTGCTAATGATAAGTACTATGATCAGTTTACCTGTCTGTATACCGAATGATGGGCCTTACTGCGTTAACATGGTAGAGTTTGTGCTACTCCCTCTGCCTGGCAACTCTACCATGTGGTTGATATCACTCACCTCATTTACAATAGTGAAAGGGTCCTCCCAGGCTGCCTGAAGCTTGTTGTGACTAACAGGAATAAGCACCATCACCTGCTTCCCTACAGAATATTATGTCTGTGTGTGCTGTGATAGCAAACCTTTTGTTGCAGTTATGCTTGTGCCAGACGTCACTGGGTCAGCCAGCCCCATGAAATTCATTGGCTTAGTCATGAAGCTTAGGACATACTCCACAACAGACTCCTTGTGGGAATTACACTCACCTTTCCACTTATCAAGAATTAAATCCAGGAGCTCCCTGCAACCATGCAGAAAGCTCAAAGGGTGAAGAACCTGCGGATTTTTGGGGTGCATCTCCTCTATGAAAAGAGAAGATGTGGTAGTTCTTTGCTCAACTCCCTCTTGAACTGGTTTGCAAATTCTCTTAAAACAGCCATTAATGTAGTGTTTATCCTCACCACCAGAACATTTGTCTGTGGAAGGCAGGGATAACCGTTAGATGCTTTACCACACACTACCTTCACAAATAGGCCATCAGGGCTGACATAAAGTTAGCAACTCTATATGTCAGTATTTCTCTGGGTAATGCTGGTCATGGATAACATTGTTGATGTAGTTTGATCCTGAGGATAAAGTCTAAAACCTCCCAAGGTACCAAGGGAATAAACTTTTATGGATTTGTTGGATAGTGTCTATTTATTTTACATTTTTATTGAAGTTATTGATTAAAATTACTATATTATATGCCATTGTAATTGAATATCTGCTCTGTTTTACTGGTAGTATTTTTTAACTTTGTACAAGGCACCTAGCTTTGAAGTCCTAATTCTTACAATGTACAATAAACAGTGGTAGTTGTACATTGTTAATTAAGCTACATAATAACTGGTGCAAGAACCTCTGGGGAAGAAGGCAATAGATTCTAATCCTGTATTGTGACTCAGACACACGTATCTGCATATAAATTAGTCAGAGTACCATATTAATGGAAAGTATTTTTTAATCAAACTTTTTATTTTTTGCTGCACATCAACCAGCATTTAATTCAGTTCCTCAATTCCACTTGTATCTATGCAATCCCAATGTTCCTGGAAACCACTTACCATGTTACCAGGCCTGAAGTACATCAAGGAGAAATTACAAAGAAAGCTATCTGACGGACTCTAAAGAATTATTAGGTAAAGCTGTCTATATCCAGTCGATGGAAATCTGCATGTAGTATTGTCAAACAAGATCAGAGTAGGTCCACTATTCTGTACTCAAACCTCTCCTTAGATGCTCACATGCACATGAATTAGTAAGACTGTGATGTCACATTTCCCCCAGTCATCACTAAGAGGGAGAGCAGTAGTGCCATTTAATCTCCCACAATCCCTCAGACTGGAACCATTTTTCATTGGTCCCCTCATTCCTGTCTAAATGGCTGGCATCCCACTAACCAGGACCTCTAGCTGATCATTCAGTAACAATGCACAGAATGATGCTAAACATAAATACGGGTGCACTATATTAGATACAATGTCAAATCAGGTGTCGCTCCACTCATCTTGATATAAATGCTATTCCAATGACATTCGAGTGGAAGTGAAAGATTCCAAGGCCAATTTTCACAAAAATGTTTATAATCTTTCTGCTTTGACTTTTCTTAGTGTTTTATAAAGTCACAGAAATGTCAGTATGTTTTTCAGTACCGTACTCACATTCAGTTTAACTTTCCTCATTACACCTTATTGTTTTTATTTTTTTCAAAACCTTATAACCTCACTTGCAGTTCTGTTTGCCAGCAATACATCATTATACTATATAGTTGTACATCTCTTTGGAAACATGCTTATTTGTTATATGTCAGTTTATTATCAAAATTAATGTGCTGGCAAGATGAGTTTACTGGGAACTTATAATGCAGATTATTGTGTTGCTTTCTTTATAAAGGTCTATTTCTGTAGGGTTATAAATTAGATCCCAAGTGATATGACATTGTTATTTTCAGAATTAGGTGGAATATGGGAAAAAGGCATCTGGGGTTATAATCATCCCATCCTAGTTTAAGGTCTACATTACACAATGAATAAGCAGTGTGCGTATGCAACAGAATGCTGGGGTGTGAAATTAAGTGACAAGACCTCAAAGCATACCTCTCAACCTGCGGACAGTAAAAATAGGAAGAAAGGCCCTTGAAAAGTAGGATGATCTGGCTAAAAACTGGGATCGCTTCTTCTTCTTTTGGCTTTTCCCAATGTGAATAGCTGATAGCACATAAGTCTTCCCACTTGTATTAAGAATGTGGGATACTGTTCAGAAACACATTTAAAAACAGATTGTGACAAAAATGATGGAAAATATAAGCAGATTATCAAAGAGATAGTGTAAAATATGCAGACTAATGAACCACACATTCTACCATACAAGGTAATATATTTTTGCTTCAGAAAAGGGAGTTGTAAGATGCATGTCCCCTTTCTTTAAATTATGTTGCCACTAGTATGCTGGTCATGTAGTGTGGTTTCCTGTGTACAAGACAGCTTTGAAAATCACGTTATAAAGAAGATTCAGAAAACTGTGTAAAGGGGTAGATCTAGCCTGAAAATAGGACATACCTCTAAAAATAGGGGCATCCTGTGCAGGGGTAAATCAGGTTTGAAAATAGGAATTTTCCACCACAATAGGGATGATTGAGAGGTCTTCTCCAAAGATCTTTTCATCATCCTGTTGAGCAGACCATTGATAAGGCTGCATCCGAGTAATGCATTAAGTTTGGATTGCCAGGGAAGAGGAGACAGACAAGAACAAGTATAAAACCTGGCTTTGCTAAAATAGTGACCAGATTGTCGAGGTTGTGAAATGTGAAAAAGGACTCCTGACTATTTGACATGAACATACTGAAATAGAAATGAGTAACCAAAGATGAATTATCAATATTGTACATCTCCAGATGTACAGTATGCAAATAGGAGGAGTGCAAAAGAAGCAAAGAGGAGGAATGGCATTAAACATTAAGCAAAATAAGAAACAGGACACAGACAGGGATGGCTGAAGACTGACTTATGGAAATATTCATTCATGAAGAAGGTGTTGGGAGTCCCAAAACACATTACCATAAGCACATTTAAGAGAATGAAAGTTATAATGAATGGCTTGAACACATGGAAGACTATTTGGGGAAAAAGTAATGGTAAGGCAAGAGAGTGCCTATTAGATGCAACACTAGGGTGAACCCTGTCGATCATGTATATTTTTTGGCATTTGCATCTGTTTATTCTTGTGAGTACAAATGGAAAACCAAATGTGATGTTTCAATTACTTACTGACATACTGACTGGTGGATTCAATGTGGTTTGAATTTATGGTAATGATTATATATATAACTAAGTTTACATACATAGTTTTTAAAGGAATAAATAAAAATAAAAAAACTATAACATGTTATAGCAATAATATGTTTTATAAAATCCACAAATGTTCATGTAAAAACACTTTTTCAAGTGCTGTTAATGGAACTTGCACTTGATGCAGAGAGCTGCATCTGGAAATAATGGGTGTATCCATTTTTGCTCCAAGTGAAGGTCCCTCTCCACTGTCAGTGGTGAAGATTCAGGCTCCTTGATTACTGATCCAGAGAGGGGACATCACAGGAGTATATGTGAGTAAGTAGGTGGGAGAGGAATCACATTACCTTTTGTAATATTATCATTAATTATATTTTTCAAATAAGCTCCTATAAAGAAAGATAATGGATGGATCATATTCTACTCACCTTTATCGATTGGTAAGTACCTAACATTTTTGTTTACAGATTTCATTTGGTACTTTATAGTATTTGAAATCCCAGTGACAGAACTTTAATTTCTAAATTTAGTAATACAATTATCTAATTAATTTTTACCACTATGGGAAATAAATAAACACATGCTTATCATGCATAATTTCTTATTTCTCCATATTACCTTATTCTATTAGTCAATGAGATTATTAAGATGAAGAAACAACCAATACGCCTGAAGGACGCCGTCCAAGGGAGAAGATCCACTGACAAACAGTCCAAGAACAGAGACAAGCCCAGGAAATAAAATAATCCCAAATGGTGTTTAACATTTTAAATAAACTTAAAATACTTTAAAATAATATGTAAATTTTGATAAAAGCAACAAAGCATACAAAACTGCTGCCCTTTGGACTGTAATAGACTTATGCTTCCTCAGGCATATATGAGACCTTAATTAACAATTTAAATAGCCATTATAGTACTGTGATTATCATGTGACAAGCATATTAAATGTATTTAAATATTTAAATTCTAAGTTAAGTTAATGCAAGTATGCCCAAAGGAAGGCAAACGTATTATATAGTCTGAAAGTTAACATTCTGCATATTTAGTTTTATCGAATGTTACAGACTTGTATCGTATACATTTAAAGACTATCCAAAGTATTAAATATCACTGGTGATTTATTTCAGTTAGTGAAGCCATTTTTGCTTTGGACTTGTCAGTGAGTATTTAAGATTATTACTTTATGTAAATGCTAGCTCTAGATAGTTGTAGTTGAATTATATGCTTCAGAAGCCATAACCTACAGTGCAACTAGCTTAAATGAGACTTCTCATGAGTATTATTGTACAATACCCAAACTGTTTTAACTTTGCTTAAAACTTACTGATTGTTCATGTTTAGAACAATACCATGTGCATAATGACATAATCTTTTTGTGTGTTTTTACTTTTAATTTTTGTAATGTATTTTAAATAAATGAGCTTCTTATACTCATTGCAAATTAATATAATTCATGCTGCACTTATTACACCGACATCTAATTAAATAATTCTCAGACCTTAGTAACACACGTTTGTGAATTTATTTTATAAAATTCAAATAATAAACTGTTTGAACTAGGCAATTTCTCTTTGGATGTTTAAAAACTTCTTCCATTCTTTTTGTGTGGTTCTTGTGCTAATGATTACATTGTCCATTAATTTCTTGTTTTGGTTTGCTCCTCAGTTAATTTCTTTTCTAGTCTAACTTACAAAGACATGCCTGTTAGCAGTGCTGTTTAACATTTACTACTTAAACATGTTTTGATAAGCACTATTTCATTACTTTAATGACAGTTTAAGATATGAAGCAGAATGTTTTGTCAGACATAGAATTCAGTCTTTACTAAGCTGTGAAATTGTGGGAATTTAAAGTATTTGGCACACTGATTCTTTTCTTCTTTCAACAAACATTCCTGTTAAATTGATTTGCTCTCCTTTATTCCTTTTTTGCCTAACTGATATTGTCACCCATGCAGAGAATAATGCATCACACAAGTCTTGCTGTGTTCTTCAAATTCATTTTAGTTGGCATCTTTCTTTTGTTATTCTTTTAACTGATTGAAGCTATTCTAATAGGATATTTAGGATGTCTTAAGCAACATGGGTGCATTCCACTTTTTGTGCCATTTGTTTTCCTATCATTTATTTATTTTATTTGTTTTACAATTGTTTACTGGGAAAGCCCGACTGAACACAGGTCCTTTTTCAGCAGAGGCCTGGGGTGAAAAGCTCCATTTTTACTTAATAAATCAAGCAACAATGTACAACAATATGAAACAATACAAAAGAATACAAAGCAGTACAAAAGAGAGAGAAAAAATGCATTACATTACGAATTAAGTGTAGTAGTTATTAATTTTTAGTAGTATGTTATTCAGTTAGCAAAACTTCACTTTTTTTGCATTTATCTTAGTCCAGACAATATTCTTACTAAAATGATTGCATGGCATGGTATGTAATAATACTGTTAGTATCCTTGCATGTAGAAAATGTAAGCTAGCTTTGACATAGAGTTCGATGAAATTCTAGTATTTTTAGCAAAATAACATTTTTTTTGACACTGGCAGTATCAATTATTAATTGCCTACTTTGTGTCAGGAAGTGCTTTTAAGTCTTGCATTTTCTTTGAAGTCTGAAAACTGTTATTTTTAATATTTCACATGCTGAGATGTTCATTACGCTGCAGTATATAAATACAGTTTGATATTTTTCAATAGTTCTATGTATTCTGTTTTCTTCATTATCACTTAAATCTACTGCATCATTTGTACTGGAATCAGATCTGACAGTGCTCTCTGCTGTTCATCTTATAAATATTTTAAAATTTCAAAGTCCTACTCCAAAACTTGTTTTCTCATTCTTCATGACAGGCCAATGACAAATTCAGCCATCAATACATTGATTGTTTGGTGCGATATATGTTATATAAACTGGCACTGTGAAGTAGAATATCTTTTAGATATTCTTAGCAGATGAAAACTTATTTTAGTATAATGTTGTTGTTGTCTTTTGGCTTTTCCTGGTTAGGGGTCGCCACAGTGGAACTCCGGTCCACTAATGATTGGCAGTAAATTTTCACAAACGCCAAGGTGCCAGCTCGACATTCAACCTTCAACGAAGGCACGCCCATTTACGCATGTCTTTCGAAAGCCCACCCAACCGTGGGGAGGACATGCAGACTCCACACAGAAGGCACTCCCTGCACTCCAGCCGAGAATCGAATAGGAGAACCTCTTGCTGTGAGGCAACAACGCTACCACTGCACCACCGCGGCATTTAGTATAATGCAGTATCATATAATGTTAACATTTATCAGTCTGCTTACTTGACTACATGCTCATCCCATTTCATTAGTTTGATAAATGCTTGCTTTAAGGAAGCTTTAAATATTTTTTTTAATTCTGACATATTGCTTTGTGATTGTTGAATACAAATATACTATGTATAAGAGAACTTGGGCTTCTTGCAGCTTTGGTTAATGTATTTGTTCTGTGTGCTGTTACTGTTCATGATTATTTTCCCTTTTCATTTGTCAACAGACATCAGGGATTCCAGCATGAACTAATTAACTAATTGATTTTTATTCTACTTGTCAAAAATATTAACTTTAAAGATAATTTCCTTGTGTGAATCCATATTTGCATACTCACAAAATGTTCATGCTGGGAAGAGGTTTCAGCTGTGAACTGATTAAAGATAATAAAGGAATATAAACTCTATGGTGAATTCTTATTGCATTAGTATAGGGAGCTTTGTTATTTACAATATGACAGCACATAACTAGAATTCTTGTCATAGGATATTCTGGGGACTCCGATTATTTCTTTCCACAGTGTGAGATAACAGCTATCCATGAGCAACAGGCTTATCAAGCCACATGACAATGTCCCTGTCATTGTAATCTAGGTGTGAGCATGATTCAAATTTCCTGTCTTGAATCTAACTTGTGCCTTCACAAGAATGTGATGAAGTGCCGTTGTTGATGCATTTTCCGTCTGGCTTGTATGTAGTGCTCTCATATACCAAAATCTTTATCTAGGCAGGAAAAAATGAAACAATGTTAGGCAAACGTTTTTTCACCCACAGAAATAATGCAGATAAGAAACTAATATTTTAGACTTGAAGTACTCATTGTCCTACACTATAAAGAGCCTAAATGAAATAGCACAAATCAAGTTATTAATATCATTTAGGATGGATGCATGTTGTCATCATGGCAGGAATATTTATCTCTGGAAAAGCAGTGAGACACACAAAGTTACTGAGAAAACTCAAAAATGAAAATGTATTCAGAAAGATTCAGATATTCATCAAAAACAAGTGCTATTGTAATAATATTTGGCAGGAGAAGAGAGGTTGCTAATATACCCGTTCTAGTTACACATTGAAACTGTAAAGCAAAAGGCAACCTCTCATCTGTTTACTAGAAGGAACTTTATGCATATCCATGCACTGCATGCAGGCTGATGGATGAACTGGTGAATAATATTATTATATACTCCAAGACAACCAGCAGCCTGCATGCAGCGACTGCAGCCTCATTTCATTAGAGACAGTGACAGACTAACCCTAGAGGATTCGCCAAAGGCCTGCCTGAGTGCTGTCACAAGCAGGAGAATTCTGTCACCTACATATTCTATGCAGGCTGGACATCTCTTCTGACATCTATTTCCCCAAGGGACTGGTCTCTGCCACTGCTGGTACTATTACTGTTACATACTAAGTACTACAAAATTCACTTAGTAGATTGTAGGTTCATAAGAATGCAACAGTTTTAAACCTGTTTCCATGGTCTTTAGCAATTTACACACACACACACACACACACACACACACACACACACACACACACACACACACACACACACACACACACACACACAATTGTTAAGTTAGCTGACAGTTTTTTTTGTCAGCTTAATTAGGCCGACAAAAAGTTGTGAGAAACACTATAACACCAGGGTTGGGGAGCATGTCCTTTCCCCAGTATAGTGCAATCTTTTAGTTAGTATACATAATTAGCAGAAAGTTTATCTTGGAGTATGGGCATTCCATTGTCAATGGTCTGTTGTTGATATTTGGAATGTTGATATACTGGAGATTTGATTAACTTCAATACAGACACACACGCATGCGTGTGTATGCATGCGTGTGTTTGTACACATTTATATATAACTATATATACATTACATCTAGGTTCAATATACTGGTACATACAGCCATCAGATATGCTTGGACCTCCTTCACTAAACAAATATATTAAAAGCAGTCCTTAGACCCGCAACACCCCACAATTTTATATACACTATTACACAGAGAAAAGGAAAATGACTAGGTCGGCTGTCACCCAATGGCACAGAACTATCCAGGTAACGAACATACATAGATCGATAGATACATACATAAACAAGTATGGATTCCATTCAGTTAGTCAAAATAACTTTTCTAACAAGATGAGATGTGTCCCAGTTGATTAAATGCACAGTCCATTGTAAACAGCAGAAAGTGCAGGCAGTTTTGTATGTGATATTGGGGTAAAGCTGGAGTTGGTAAAAGGCCCATCTCTCATTGTTGTGTGATCTCAGAATATATGTAAATAAAGTTGTAGTGTTATGTGGGGGAAGGATGGCTTGTTCCCCTCCAAAAAGATGATTTTTGTATGCAAATTGTGTTGGTGTGTCTGGTGTGGGAAGTTAAAACTTTAAGTATATGTGATGTTGGAATGCGTGCGTGCAGTATTTAGCAGTTTTCAGGGAAAGTGTTTTTGAAAGAGTGTCTGTTGATTGTGTGGCAGGTTTGCACATACATGTGTGTTTGCAATAGGTTATATAGTTGACTGTTTTTTTTATTTATCATTTTTGCTGTGATCACTGTCTTATTAGAGGCTTCACTATATAAAATGTGTGTTGACACACACACCCATACATATAGATAGATACATAGGTAGATAGATAGATAGATAGATAGATAGATAGATAGATAGATAGATAGATAGATAGATAGAAAGATAGATATGCATACACATAGACAGAAAGAGAGAAAGAGAGAGCAGTAACTGAAAGGATCCTATTTGTCCACATCTTTGAAGCTAGGGTGACATGAGCCAGAGGAATGCATTTCAAAAAGTCAGTGATGAGTTTGAGGTCCTCAGGAGCTGATGGTCTGCAGGAGGTGGTTGTAAAATGCTAACTGAAGAGTTTTTTGGATTAGCTGTAGGAACCTTTGTTGTGACATTTTGGATGTGGGTGCTGTTTTCACAACATGCAACTTGCACAGAGCTAGAATTCTTGCAGAACTATGTTAAAATGTATACATTAATCATGTGCTGTGTACCTGCCTTTGGTGGGGAAGTCATATGTGTAAGATTAATAGGTTTTACCCTTTCATCTTGAGAAGTGAAGCTCATCATACCAGAGTATGTGTAGGTTTAGACTAAGAAAAGCATTTAAATACAATGCAATGATTAAGTGTGAGTGAAGGAGTGCAGATAAAGAAAACTTTTTTCTCTGCAAGTCAGTATAACATTTTTGGAAATGAGCCATGAAAGGGAAAGCATCTGAATAGTGTGTGCAGGAACATTGGTGTGCTTTCCTTGACTAAGTAAGAATTTGTCTAGCAAAATGGGAATGGCCAAAAGGTAGCCTTTGATTGGTAAGTGTAGATGTCAGCACACACTTGAGCTCAAGAACATAATGTCAGTATATAAGGTATCACTTTGTTAAATTTCACAGTAATACTACTTAAGTTTTTTCTTTTTTTAAACAAATCTTAATCTTAGCATTTCATAGTTTGAGTAGAAGTAAAGTATTATTACAAGAGTTGTGCTGCGATCCTACAACAATACCAAAAATAACACATCAGTATATAGCAAGTGATGATCCTGCACTAGGTCTGGCAGTTAATGCAGAGGATTAAAGCTATGACTTTTAACAAGCTGATTTCTGTAGTCCAGGTTTGATTCCCTCAGACTCTATTTGCCTACCATGTGATTCTGAGCAAGTCATTTGTCAGCCGGTGCTCTGAAAAGGAATGCTTATGTCTTGTGGACTTACCAGTTAAGAAATAAAAAATAAGTTTACTATGTTATTTTTAGTTTTTCCTGCTGAGCTCTGTGACATTTCTTCTTTTATTAGGTTCACATTGTTTGTTTTCTTTTATTCAGGAGTGAAGGCTAAGCAGAAGTCTGAGACTGAGCTGAAATAGCAGAAACTGAATACTCTAAGTAACGGCAGCTTAGCAGCATTAGCAGGGAAAGAAAAAGCCAAAGTGATACGTTCACAGTTTGTGAAAAGAAATACTTTGTCAAAAAGGCTGAAAGCTGCATTTCTACAATGTCTACCAACATTTTACAAGATGAATAGTTGTATTACTGAGCTAATTACAGTGTGCTTTGAGACACAAGGGTCTAGAAAAAAGTACAGTAACCTGATGCAAAGCCATTGAGACACTGTTCTCAAATGGCTATTCTGAATATTTTGAGTAGTTTCTTTTATAATTACTAGAATGCACAAATTTTTCAAACTTTTGTTCTGTACAAAATACATGCACGCAACTTACCAGAGGAGATGGTAGCTTACATTTATTGTATTTCCATTTGTTTACTGGGAAACGTCCAACTGGGCAAACAAGCCCCTTTCCACCGGAGATCCAGGGCAAAAAACTCCACAAGAATTAACAACAGTAAAACAGAGAATACTCAGGTAATACACAGCCGTATTACATACTGCAACCTCCCTGAGAACTATTTACAGTAGTACCTAACAATATATAGAGTGCTCAGGTAACCTCGGCAGTATTATATACAAAGTGAGGATAAATAAAGGAGATAATTATGAAACAACAACATAGCACTGGGTGCAGTTAAGTATTTGCATATAAGATCAGATATAATTATATGCACTTTGTCATAAAAAGAGAAGTTGTCAGAAAAATTAGAGAAAATACATAGTGACTGATGTGTGTGTGAACACAGGAGAGTTAGTTTAGAAATCATTTATCCCAGGCAATAGCAGGGGCATAGCAAAGAGTTAAGCAGAAGCAGTTTTAATTTATCTTTGAAGACGTGCACTGTTGAGGAATTTGATTGGAGGGGGAATTGAGTTGCAGGATTGTGAGATAACACTGGAGAAAAGAACACTTCCTACTTTATTGTGAGCTTTGTGAACTGAGAGGACATGTTTATCTGTAGAGTGGAAAGCTCTATTGGTGGAGTGGAATTGTAGTAAACCACTTAGGGCATGACATTTTTAAGAGTGAAAGACTAATCTGTGTGCAAAACTGCAAGCCAATTCATTTCATGATGGCATGATGGCATTTAGATTAGTGGCAAACATTCACCGTGATAATGCTGCTTTGGGGAAAATAAATCTGTTTATAGAGGCCTGTGCCATGGTCCCTGCAAGGTAAGCAACCTACAGACAGGTGCCATTTTTGAAGTGGTGCATCTGAGCAGCTACTGGGGTTTGGCTTTATTGGCCTGAATGTAACCATAAAGAGTTAAGAAGTAAAAAAAAAAAAAAAAGTCATGGACATTCAGAAGCCATGTAGCTTAAACACTTGATGCCCTTAAGGGGTGATTTACATACAGCCCATGGGGCTCCATTACAGAAGGTTTAAGGTATCACATAGTGAAAACTCTAGCTTGGCTGGGTTTTTCTTGCAGTTTTTACTGAATGGTTTGTCTGTGTGTCCTTTTTACCTTTTAGTTTTAAGTATAAGAGTGAAACTGATGATAATTATGCAGACAATATCTTAACTGACATCAAAACATAATTTGATATGGTCAAACTGGAATTCATATCTGAAGTTCTTAAATAGAACTTTTGCTGACAATTTTTGACTTGGTTAAAAGTGGGGTACAACAAACACATTCATTAGTTAATAAAATAAAGTACAGTAAAGACATTAGTATGTGTAATATACAAGGATGCTCACTGCCATCTGCATTATTTTACTAGTTATTAAAGGGCTTGCTTTAAAGTTGGGAAAAAATGAGACAGCTTTTCAAGAAGGAAGGGGGGTTAAATTTATTTCTGCTTTTTGGAGTGTTTTCTGGATGAAAATGTAACCAATAAAAGGCAGTAGTTACTAGAGAAGGGAAAGGCAGAGGCTTTGCTAACTGTGGTAAGATAAAGCAGAAATTTGGGCAAGTTTATTTAGGTTTAATAATAGGAAATGACCTGAAAAAAACATGCAGAAAACTGGATTGTGCTGTTTTAAGGAGAATACATACAGCCAAGGTTATGATTGCACCAATAATTTTGTATCTGGTAGGTAATTTACTCAGGCTTCATGTTTGCAATGTAGTAGGTAAGAAGAAAACAATGTTAAAGATTTTTCTTATTAGAAAAATATCTGGCAACATTAGGTTGATGAAAACTATATTGATTCAGCAGTGACAATTTTGGGGTCATGGTTACTGGACTGGAAAGATGCTTTAAGGAAAAAAGAGCAATAAAGCGGGAAATAAAGAATAAAAGAAAAAAAGTACATTAAACCTGGTAGGAAATAAAGAATGAAAGTTAAATAAAGGTTGAACTTTGTGAGAAACAGTAGAATGCTGGAAAAGGCCATGTTGCATCAATATATGTTAATTTATTTGATGAAAAAGCAAATTATATTGAATATAAATTATTTAATAAGTGGAAAACTTCTGACAAATATTAGTGTGAAAAATACAGATCGGGAGAAAATATGGGATAGATGATATTGCCTACAGCAGTGAATATACATTTGGTGTCAGCAGATTAGATTGTTACACGTATTTAGCACTTAAACGGATGTCAAAGAAAAAGAATGTAGATGCAGAATAGAGATAATTCTGTTAAGGCAGATGATGTATATATGGTTTTTGATTATATTAATGTAAAATGTATTTGGAAGATGGCATGTAACACGCAACGTATATTTTTCAAGGAAAAGTTAAACAGTAATGTCTTGGAATTTCTGCATATTAGGTATGGGCAGTGACAAATAGACAAGAGTAAAAGATGGCAAATAGGCTGGTTCTTTCATATGCAGTTAAATGTGGGTCTACTACAAGTGCTCACATGCTATTAGCTTGTGAAACACTTGCTTTTTCTCCCCTCCCATTCTCCAAATTTAAAACTCCCTTCCTGGTCCCTAAACCTCAAACTCCACTCCCCCTCCCTAATCCTAAAACTTCTATTCTGCTACTTAAACCTAACCCCCCTTTACAGCTTCTGTTCTATTCTATACTCCCACCCCCACTCTCACCCCCACCCTGTCTCCTCATATTCGAGTTTAAGCGAGCGTGGCAATCTATCTTCTTTCGGCTTTTCTCAGTTAGGGGTCGCCACAGAGGATCATCTGTCCGTTCATGATTGGCAGTGGAGTTTTACAGTGTCAAGTTGCCAGCCCGGCACCCAACCTTCCACAGAAGGCACACACACACACTCACACCTAGGGCCAATTTAGAGTGTCCACTCCACCTACTGCATGTCTTTGGGATGTGGGAGGAAACCGGAGCACAAGGAGGAAACCCACGCGACCACAGGGAGGACATGCAGACTCCGCACAGAAGGCACCCCAGCCAAGAATCAAACTGGAGAACCTCTTGCTGTGAGGCAGCAACGCTAACCGCTGCACCACCGTGGCCTATATGAGCAGGAAAATGCTTGAGTGCCTGGCTTTGAGACAATGGGCACTGAGTGCTTGCAACTGGAGTGATTGCAGTAGAATCATTAAATCCAATATAGCCAAGTGGTAAAAAAAATGCAACAGTGTATACAAAATAACTTTAGTAGTGACACAATAAATTTAATGAGAAGAATCATGAAAGCATAGAGGATGATTGAAGAAAAGCACAAGCTCTCAGAAATCTGGATAGAGACATTTAAAATGGACAAGACTACACATATTAAGTTTAAAAAAAATGTAACAGCTATTGTTAAAAAGTATTAGCATAGATATTAATAATTTGTGTTTATTTGCTATAGTTTGCTATAGCTAAGAAGATGAAAAACTGCTTGCTATAGAGATTCAAGCAGCAGTGAACCCTTATGAACCAGAGTTTGTAGAGATGAAGAAACTGTTTCACTAAAAAAAATAAAATAAAAACTATTCAGTGAAACTATCTTCTTATTTAACTTGATCCAGATTACTTCTACTGAAACAAATTACTAGCACAACAAGTGTTATATGAGTACATAATAAAGGTATAATAAAAATGGAACAAGGATTCCACCAAACCAATTAGTGGGAGTGCTGGACATCCAATATGACACTAGTGTTATGTCTCCAGTTTTTCATCTTTAAGAAATGTAGCTAAGGATTACTACATGACCACATTTCACTAAAATAAATTCTATATACATTTTGATTCTTATAGGCAAGTATATTCCTCAGATGTCTTACGCTGTCATTGATGTTTCTATGTTTGTATCAGATAGTTGTTCTATTCCTCCTAATGTTTTAAGACTTTTGTAATTGAATTCTAAGAAATCTGTAGAAAGTGTCTAACAGACTGTTTTCATCAAAAATAAGTGTTAACTCAAATGTTTTTTTTATTCTGTTAATGTTTACGTGATTACCAGCAATATTTTAAAGGTGTCCCTAAGATAAAGCTTTTGCTGCTCATTCTTTTCAGTTTGGTCATTCATTCTCAGTTACAGAAATTAAAACATTTCACATATGCAAAAGAGCAACAAAAGGTTTATTGTAATAACTATTTTTACAAACCATTAAAAACTGAAACAATTACTGTGGATAAGAGTGTCGCAAAAGGAGACACTGTCAACCCAGCTATTTGGAAGTTTGTAAATAATTATATGATATCTGTGAATATCAACATGGTTTATATAGAAGTGTGACAAACAGAGATACTGCCAGCATAGCTGTCTGGACTTTTGTAAATGGTTGTGTCATTTGTGAATGTCAAGATGCGTCATGTAAGTTGCTTGTGTTACAACTGTTTTAGAACTGTATGTTATGTGTATATCAAACTGCTGGTACAGAAGTGTGTGTTGAAAAGGTATTTTACAAAGTACTGAGCTTAAAGATGTAACCGCATTGTTCCCTACTGGATTAGAACAGAAATGTACATGCATTATTGTAGCTGTTTAGATGTATATATTTTAACAATGGAAACTGGAACACCAGAAGTTAACTTCAGAAATATAGCTGGAATTAAATTACTTTATAGCCACATAATAAAATGATGTTATCTTTCAGTTTCAGTGCAATAACAGACACAATGTCTAGAACTAGAGGTTCACTGTATTGTCTTGGAAGTATAGTATTTTTATTGTTTTATGACTCCCAGGATCTGCTTTAGATCTAAGACAAGCCTTATCTATGTGTTTTCACAGGTAGATGCTAAATGCTACCAGCTGCATCAAAGGGGGTTTTACCTGGAACAGAGTCAGATGACAAGAAGTGATGTAATCCTGGAAGCTATCCCAGGAGTAATATTTCAGATATTAATTTAAGAACTCTCTGAGAGAGACTGAGTATTCTGTATTTTGTCTTTAACCTGACATGATCCATTCACCACACATCTGCCTTGCTTGCTCTGAAGGAAGTGCACTAGGTTACAGTATAATTCTCTTAGATACAGTGAGGAATATAGTAAAGCTTAGCTTAGATGTTTTTCTTTATTTATTTGAGACTGTCCTGCAATGTTGTTTTAAATGTTTCCTGTGATTTTGAACTCTGACATAACTGTAGGTATATACTGAGTATCTTCTTGTTATCTTATTATTTATTATTACATATATTTAAACTTCTCATTGTAGCTGATCTGTGTAGAGACATATCAATGTTTTGAGAGTACTTTCATATTTATTTGGTGACACTGTGTAGTCCACTCCTAATAACCTCTCTATGTCGAACTGCCATTTGTATTGATAGTAACATTACACAGTAAGATTGGACAGCCTTTGTTAATGGCCTTAAAGTAGCTGATAAACAGTAGGCTGGTGGCAGTAATAACATCCTTGTAGTCTGGGAAGAAGGGGGCATAGCTAGTAAACCTGTGCCAGCCTTTCCCTGGTGTGTGTGTGTGTGTGTGTGTGTGTGTGTGTGTGTGTGTGTGTGTGTGTGTGTGTGTGTGTGTGTGTGTGTGTGTGTGTGTGTGTGTGTGTGTGTGTATGTGTGTGTGTGTGTGTGTGTGTGTGTGTGTTTAAATCAAACCTCAAAGTGTGTGTGTGGCAGCTACTTGGGCAGGGACATGAAGCACTGGTTGGACAGAAAGGGTGCTGGAGGTCTTGGCTTGGCCACTCGGCTGAGATTTCAACCCTATAGCTGTGCCAGTGGAGAGTCTTATTGAGGATCTGGAGAAAGAGGGAGAAACCAACTCTGGACTGACTGTGGTCTCTGTGTGCCCTTTAGGGAAATTGCACTTGATGCAGAGAGTTACATTTGGAAATATTGTGTGTGTACCTGTCATCCTCTTAATGTATGTCCCCCACTGGTGCTAGTGGTGAGGATTTAATTTCCTTGGTTACTGGGTCAGTGGTGGGGTATCACAAGGAGCAATACACAAAAGGCATATTGGGTGATGGTGGATCACTTGAGTAACATTTAACATATCAGGTTTTGTCTTCAGTGATAATCTCATTGCCATGACTAAATAGAGGATTAAACACTTTCCGTTAACATATATTGTTTAAGTTTTAAGTGGTCTTGACACTTTTTGGCTAGATGTTTTTCTATGTAGTTTTCTTTATCAAGGTAATTTCTTTACTGGCTCTTACATGAAAACTTCTCTGAAAGACCTACCAGCTAACTGTACCCTGACAGTTCTTCTCAGTGTTGAATGACTAGGTAGATAAATGTGTGACAGAAAACAATCAGAAGTAGTGTGTAGAAAACAATCAGAAGTAGTGTGTAAAGTTCAATGCCCCACTGCTAAATGCCTAGTAAGGGTATATGCAAATTGTAGAGTAAAGTCACGGAATACTACGGAATACTTTTCCTGTTTGATCACACAATGATTCACATTGAATTGTTAGACAAGGATCATCAGAAGCTTAGCTATGCACTGCCAATAAGTTTCCATCTCAAATATGTTTAGTATGATTAACCCACAGCCCCTTGGATTGCGAGTACAAATAACACATGGATAGCAAGACATTTATGTTAGTGCCAGTGGTGAACTTGCATTTTCATATTCATTCATTCAGATAACATTTGAACAGATTAAAAGATGTACTTCTTTTACATGAAGAGGAAGATAATTGTAGGCAAGTAGTATTCTCTGTAATATGCATCTACCTTTTCAGCATGTTTTATTTTAGTTGCAGAAGAGAGGTTGAGATCTCTAGCTGGTGTTTCTGCCATTACTGGACTTGCAGGTGCATAGCAGATCTGAAAGAATGGGGTTACTATAATCTCTGTAAGCCAGACAGAGATCAGCCTAAAGTAGCCTGTTAGTACTGAAAAGAGGAACTGACTTTGAGACAATCAGTACAGCTTTGTGATTTAGGCTTTTGATATTCTTATTGAGAAAGCATTTAGGTCACTCGAGTTGTGTCACTTGTTTGGACAGATAAATACAGAAGGGAGCATTAAATACTCAGTGATCGGCTTAAAGAGAGCATAATACAGTGGAATGATCACCTCCCAGGACCTAGATGCTATACCTTTACTAATGAGCTGTTCCTCACTACTGGGTCAGTTTTTATGGCTTTGTTGTTAATGTGATAGTTACTTGCCATACAACACAATTATACATTTTTGGCATTTTGTTTTAGGCCATGGTTTTGATAGCAGCTGTTTGTTTGGGAAAGGCCTACCTGAAGGACCTTGGTATCTTTATTCTGGAGAGTTTATGATGACACCACATCTACATTCATCTGCAAACTGTTGCAGTACTCCACTCATCTGGTACAAACCTCGACTGCAGGTTGATCTTGAAGAGCATCTGTTGGGGGTTTGACACATTCTATTTCAAGCTGAGCACCGTCATCAGCCAAAACTCAGAACCACCAGAAAGATTACTGCATGCACAAAACACTAAATATCCAAACAGCACAATGACAACACCAAAAGGATGCACCTGGATTGTACATGAATCCTTTTAAAAGCATTAGACATAAAGTTGTACCGGTTTTGATACAAAAAGTATCTTCCTCAGTAGCTGCAACCCTCACTTAATTATAACCACTCTTGAGGTTTAAGTCTTCAGTGAAGGTTATAATTTATGAAATCCAAAAGCTCTGCATGACTTATTGGCCCTTAATGAAATGGCTTTACTACTACTGTCTTTAACCACTAAACTGTATACCTAAATATTCCCCTTTTGCTTTCCTTGTATTAAATGGTAATACCATTCTGGATAGTAATAGGAACAAAAAACATAAGCATCATGCACCACTAAGCAGTTGCTACATAAAATTCATACTCTGTTTATGAAAGGAACATATTCTTTCACATCTTACAGTGATGAAGCAATAAAATGGAAATCACTGAATGAAAAAAAAATCCTAGCACCAAAGCCTTAATAAAAAAATGATATGATAACACCCTCAAAGCTGATTACATTTTAGGGACCTATGCAAATGGGTAGAAAGAGAACTCTCATTTGAGCAGAAACATTATCAGTTGCTGTTAGGAAATCATTCTACCTGGCCCAACCAACTAAATGAACTTGTGTCAGATCCTAGGAAGCTATTGCTGCCCCTCTACTAATTCCATGATTGGTTGGTTCTAGGAATGTATGATTCAAGAACATTGGAATCCATATCCCACAATGGTCTATGGGCCTGAAAAAAAGCCCTACACACCTATGAACCTATGATCCCTCATCAATCGCATAACATAAACTAATGTTTGCTTTGGCATGTACCCATCTAAACACACAACTCTTAATCAAGAAAATATCAGTAGGTGCTCCTTAAGTTAAAAAGGATGACTACGACCACTGAAACCTGGCTTTATATGAGTCTTGAAAAGTGACCTCTGCTTGATCTACAGAGATGTGAAAGACATAGTCATGCTTGACCTGTGCAAATGCCACTAATAGTAGCTCTTTAGACTTAACCTACATTACAATATAAACATAACCTGGAGATGGAATTGGTATGTCTCTCTCTGTTCTCTACTTAAGGAGCATGCACATAATCCACATCAAAGTAGCACTGTAGCTTTCTTTAAAATTAGTCTCAATGAGTAGATGGGATCTATACATTTCCCCCCCTGGACTGTGTACACAGACTCCTTATAGTTAGGAAAAGAATAGTGGGATTTGCATTGGCTGTTCTTCTTATGGTCTGCTGGCATAACCTCTGAAGCTATGGACAGGCAAGGGTTTAAAATTATCAGGTGTTAACAACCTGCTTCTTGTACACCGTGGTATGATTCCCCCAGCCTGCTGTGTGACTCCATGCTCCATATAAGTCATTTAACTCAACATTATTGCTAGTTTGCCCTTGAAAAGGGACACTTGTCTCAAGTGGGTCTACTGGTTAACAAATAAATAATGTATATATGTACATATGTGTATATATATATATATATATATATATATATATATATATATATATATATATATATATGTGTGTATATATATATATATATATATATATATTCAGGATTTCGAAGTTTTGAAACTTCGAACATATGATCTTTGATCATATGAAATTCCAAGTTTTGAGCTTCAAAATTTTGTAGTGAACCCATATATATATATATATATATATATATATATATATATATATATATATATATATATATATATATATATATATATATATATAATCTGTATATATAGATCATGTGTTAAGCCGTGGTGGTACAGCGGTAACATTGTTGTCTCACAGCAAGAAGTTCTCCTGTTCAATTCTCGTCTGGAATGCCTTCTGTGTGGAGTCTGCATGTCCTCCCCATGGTCGAGTGGCCTCTGAAAGACATGCGTGAATGGGCGTGCCTTCACTGAAGGTTGGGCATTGGGTTGAAAACTTGGCACCATAAAAATCTACTGCCAATCATTAGTGAACCGGAGTTCTGCTGTGGCTACCCCTAACCGGGAAAAGCCGAAAAGACAAACATCTGTATATATATATAGATCATACCTCTCAACCTCTTTGTGCAAGAAATCTGAACAAAGCCAGAAAGAATGGGGGTCAAAGCCCCAAAAATAGGGACAGTATTTAAATATTGTTCTTATAAACTTAGAACGTTGCTGGAATAAAGGGTTTGAGTTCTTACATATTTTCTGAATGATATAAAATCTGAAACTCAGATGTTTGTCTTTATTTAGTATTACTGAGTGACTTCAATATTCAATAATTTTCCAGAAAACCACAAATTGTATGAGGAACAGACCAAAAATATCAGGCAAAAATCTGGACATTCTGCTAAAATCTGTATAGTTGAGAGGTTTGATAAATATATATATATATATATATATATATATATATATATATATATATATATATTCTTCTTCTTTCGGCTTTTCCCAGTTAGGGGTCGCCACAGCGGATCACCTGTCCGCTCATGATTGGCGGTGTCGAGTTGCCAGCCCGGCACCCAACCTTCCACGGAAGGCACACACATGCACGGACTCACGTCTAGGACCAATTTAGAGTATCCACTCCATCTATTGCATGTCTTTGGGATGTGGGAGGAAACTGGAGCACCTGGAGGAAACCCACGCGACCAGTGGGAGGACATGCAGACTCCGCACAGAAGGCATCCCAGCCGACGATCGAACCGGAGAATCTCTTGCTGTGAGGATATATATATATATATATATATATATATATATATACACACACACACACACACACACACACACACACACACACACACACACACACACACACACACACACACAAACTCAGCACTATATTTTATTGTTTTTTTTTATCTTTTTCTAACCAGTTAAGTAGGTTGGTTTGTGAGTATATCACTACCATAAAAATAAAAATCCACAAAGTATCCCTCAAAATGCCACTCTTACAAATTAGAGAATTGCAAAAGCTACATCCAGATGATGCTTTTATTTAATACTGAGAATAGATACAACTTGTGGAAATTGTTTCTGAGTATAGTGATGAAATACATAAAAGTAAGTTGGCAGTATTGGAAAGAATTTTGTATAATTTTCAAGAGACTCACCAAAGATTAGTGGCGGACTTTCAAGAAATGAAACACTATCGAAGTAAAACATACCAAGATATTACTGCTTTGTGCAAAAGACTGAACTTTCTGAACAAGATGAAGCAATGAAGCAAAATATTAAGTTTGAAAGACTTGATGCAGCTGTATCTGATTATCAGCAAAATCAGGATTCACTAAAGAAAGATAATAAAGTAGTAGGAAAAGGAACACGAACCTGCTTTAGAAGAAAATATGTGAAAAGGAGAAAGTCAATTGGTGCTTGAACTTGCAAGGCAAAACAAATCAAATTTAGAGTGAAGATGATGTTGCATATTTTCAGGATGATAATGAGAAAATATTACAAGGTTTGCAAGCTGTGAATGACACTGTTCTTGTTTTAAAATAAAGTACCAGAATCTGCAAACTGAAAGTGGGTTGCTAAAGGCACAACTCCAAGACTTTTCAGCCCCAAAACTTGGACCGAACCACAAAAGGAGGGGGAGTATCAATATTCGTCAAAGATACCCACACCTCCAGGTTGGTGGCACAGCACGAAGCATCAGAGACTATCCATGTGCAACTAACAGTGGGTAAAACTGCCTTCCAGTTTATAGCCTGCTACAGACCACGCTTCCAAATCCAGGAACCCCACTCGGCCTTCCTGAGAATGCTGGAAAATATGAAGGTCTCTCCAAACACCATTATATTGGGCGACTTCAACTACCCTAACATAGACTGGGAGCATTACTCTAGCTCCAACACCCTAGCCCAAAGGTTCCTACAATTTATAAACTCAAATGCTATGAAACAACTTGTTGCCACTCCCACAAGAGGGGAAAACATACTGGACCTGATCATCACCAATATGGGGACTCTATGCTCCAGACCAGAAGTGTATCCCTCACTGGTAAGATCAGACCATAAACTAATCTCACTAGATATTCACATCCCGACCCCAGCCCCTGCCCAGAAAACCACAGTGAAAAACTTCTCTAAAGCAAATTTCACACTCCTCAAAACCGAGGTGGAATCCTTCAAAGCCCCCGGGCCTGTGGAAAATATGGTCCAGACCGCAGAATCCTTTATAAACGCATTCTATGAACACCTTCAGGAATGCATGGATCATGCAATCCCAAATAAAACCAAGACCCAATCCTCCAAAGTTAGGCGTCCTGTCTGGTGGACCCCAGCCATAAACAAACTATACAATAGAAGGAGGAAGCTACTACATGATAGAGCAAAATCCCAAAAAGGGAAGGCATCTCTGATCAGTATTAGCAAAAAACTACGGGCACTCATAAAATCGTCTAAGGCCAGCTTCGAGAGAAAAAATGCACAGGACACTACGGATAATCACAAGGCTTTCTTTAGTTATGTTAGGAACCTGGGTGGGAATTCCCAGATATGCTCAGAATTAGTCCAAAATGACAAAAAATATACCGAACCCACAGACATTGCCAACATCCTAGCTGACAGGTTCAGTGCAAACTTCTCCCCCCCCCTTCCCCACCAAAAGGGCAAATATCTATCCCAGCAGAGTGCTGCCCCCCTGACATCTCAGATGCTCAGGTAAGAGCCGCCCTCTCCAAAGCAAAAAACGCAGCATCAATGGGACCAGACAGTGTCCCGGGCTGCATCCTACATGAACTCCAAGAAGAACTAAACCCAAACATAAAACTACTGTTCATTCTCAGCCTTACTACAGGATATGTACCCAAAGAGTGGTGTACAGCAACAGTGGTCCCTCTCCACAAAGGTGGTGCCTCAACGGATCGTGGAAACTATCGCCCCATAAGCCTGACTAGCTTGCTCTGCAAAGCTATGGAAAGGATCATCATGGACCTCATAAATAAAGATATTGGGGACCTACAGACACTGGATCCTACCCAGTTCAGCTTTGTTAAGGGCAGATCCTGCCTCTTAAACCTGGTCGATTTCTTTGAAACAGTCACCAAGGTCATTGACGAGGGGAAGGTGGTCCACACAGCCTACCTGGACCTTGCAAAAGCCTTCGATACAATACCCCACTCTGGCATTATAGATAAGCTCACCAGCTTAAATATAAACCCCTATGTCACTAGATGGGTTGCAAATTGGCTCAAGGACAAAACCCACATGGTTAGAATTGCTGGAGCCATGTCAGACTCCAAACCAGTTACAAGTGGCGTCTCACAAAGCTCAGTCCTGGGACCTCTCTTGTTCGGTATATATTTCTCAGAGGTACAGGCTAACACAGAAGGACTGTGGCTGACCAAGTTCGCAGATGACTGCAAACTGGGCGCCATAATCAACTCGCCAGCCGACACAAGCATCCTACAAAAGGGCCTCATAGAAACAGACAACTGGTGCCAGAGCCATGGCCTCAAGCTAAACGCCAAAAAGTGTATAGTCATCCCCTTTGGCAAAAACAAAGTGCCCACAAATTACCACATAAGTGGTAATCCATTAAGTACAGAAGAAGTAATTAGGGACCTGGGGACCCAAGTTGATAGCAATCTCTCATTTGACAACCACGTGGCCAAAGTGGTTAGAAAAACATTTTATATAGCCCACCTAATCATGAAGGGATTCACGTCTAGATCAGGGGAGGTCATCGTGCCTCTTTACTCATCCCTCATCAGGCCCATAATTGAGTACAATGCCCCTTTTGGGATGTACCTTACCAGACACTTGCAGCAACTGGAAAGACCCCAAAAGTACCTCACCAAGAGGATCAAAGGGCTCAAACAGATGCCATATGCTGCCCGGTTAAAGAAACTCCAGCTCTACTCAGTGGCATACCGCCTGCTCAGAGGCGGTCTGTGCCTGATGTATAAAGCCATGTCCAACCCGGAATTAATGGACATGTTGCACCTCAGAAAATCCAAATCCCATCGAGCTACATGCTCGAGAGACTTGAACCTCAGCACTGAAATAAATAGGACATGCTAGAGGGACAGATTCATAACCCAGAGGCTCCCTTCACTCTGGAATAAAATCTCAGTCCAGGTTAGGCAGAGTCCCTCACTGACTCTCTTCAAGAGGAATCTTGATGAGTGGATGGGAGATCGTAGGTTTACCCCGGGTATCACTTCTGTGTCACTGTTAGACAGAGGCACAGTATACTAACCTCAAAAAAGGGCATAGCAAAATTCATTTAAAATGGGTGGCGAAAGCCAAACACACTCTGGCTAGGCTTATAAATGCCCTAGGGCAGATAGCCTAGTATGAACCTATGAACCTATGAACTGCATCCAAACTTTTGCTTGTGATAGTGACGTAATCAAAAGGATCAGTACCGTAAACAAAAGCATTATGCTTTGTCCCAGCTTATATATCAAAGTATGTATGAAGGGAGAGATGATCCCATACAGGTTACATTTGGGTGCAAAATACTGAAAAAGTAGTTGTCACTGCTGTGATGTGAATGGAAGAAAAGTAAACAACAGAATCAGTCAGTACATACATGATCTAAAAGAAAAGTGTAACATTAATGGTAGCTTTGTTACTATGCTACAGGAAGGGAAAAGAAAGCTGTATTGCAAGGTGGATAATCTAACATAACTTTGTTGGCTGATGATAAAATCCAGAATGATTATGAGAAATCTTTGGAGACAAAGAAATGTCGGGTTGTAAAAATTAAAATGGATCTCATATTACGAATGCAACTGTGGCCTTCAAATCCAAAACAGTATTCAGTACAAGTCTAAAGTTAGCTAATTAAGAAAAACATTGCTATGAGAGAGAGAGAGAGAGAGAGAGAGAGAGAGAGAGAGAGAGAGAGAGAGAGAGACCCAGTCAGTGAAGGTTTACCCAGACTGTTAAAGAGAAAGCCAGTCTTCTGATGTTACTGGAAATGACTAAAAGAAATCAGGTGCCAGTAGGAGGACAAAAATGCACCTGCAAGAAATTCAATGGAAGATGAACAGATGTGAGTATAAAAATGATGCACTCAAGAGAAGGAAAATTCAATCAGTCTGGTAAAACAGAAAGAAGCTGAACTAAATGTAACTGTCCATAAACTGCATAGACTCAAATGATAGCCATGTTGTCACTTTGGACACGACCAGAAGTGTACACATCTGTGCATACTGCTGTAAATGATGTGCGATATATGTACTGTGCAATACAAACACAGCAATGGTAAAGTTATGTATAGTGATGGTGTAAGTTTTAGGCAAAACAGGCACAAAAATGTTTGGTAAATGGGGAAAAATAATGCAAATAGCAGCTTGGGAACCAGGCTTCTAGGATGACAATAGGTCAATGGAAGTTATGGAGATGCTCACCATGTCACAATGTAAGGGTGAATTAAAGACTGATAGAACCAGTCAATCCAAGCTAAAGTTTTTCTGACTGAGTGGAACAGAAAAACTATTCCACAACAGGAACATAGAGACAAGAATTGCTCCAATGACAGAAGTGATTTTCCTGGATAGACTGCCCTTATGGTGCATTGACTGACTTGTGGGATGTCCTGACCAATGTAGTCAGTCAGCCAACAACCCCTGTGTGCGAGCTGGGGGGTATGTGATGTGGAAAAACGTATGGCATTAAGGTTGTTGGTGGGAAGTCATATGACATCAGAATTAGAATCAGGACAGATCCCGTAAGTAATCCTGTACTGAAAAACTCTCAGGGATGGAACTGGGGCAGATCCTCTGCAAAACAGGGGTAGTGAAGGGTACTATTTAAACAGTATATGAGAAGGGGTCCTCATCGGGTGGCTGTGCTTTAATACAGACAAGATGGGCAGAAGGCAACTGGCCTTGTGTGGAAATGGAGTCTACTTTTTTTTGGGTCTAAGCAGTGTATGAGGAGGGGTCTTTAATGGGTATTTATTGGAGACAGCCTGCAGTGTGTTTTAATGGAGGTATCAAGATTGCAAAAGGCAGTGGCCTAGGATGACAAGGAAGCCCACTCTGTACGAGTCCAAACTGAAAAAGAACGAGAAGGAACTTGGAATTGGATGGGAAATAAATCCCACTGCAAGAAAACAGATGAAGAACCTGGACATAATTATTGGGACAAAAGTGATCTGTATTCCATGTGTTGTGAATCTACATTATTGGTGAAATTTTTTTTTGTTTAGTGAATAAGTTGAAAGAAAGCCAGCTGTATATATAATTCAGCAGTCTGTAATAAAAAAGTGTATTTTAAATAAAAAAAAAAACAAATTGATTTATGGCTGAAGCATGCTACATGTTGAAGAGTGTAGCTAAAATAAATCTTTTGATTGAGCTAATCACCCTAGCACATCACAATGTACATATAAACTCTCTCTCACACATGCATGCACACATACCTATATCCCCCTAGAGTTAGATTTGGAAAGCATTCAGAAGGGTATAAACACACAGAACAGTGGCCATTTTGTTATAGCATGTCTGCTAGTAGCAGGAAAGTCCAAGGAGTTGTATGATCAGTGAGTCAAAGTACACTTGTTATTTATCTTTTATATAGAAGAAATTTATTTAAATTAGTTGAACAATAATAAAAGCAATAATAATGTTCTTGCTTTAAAAGTCATAATGACAGAATATCTACTAATTTATTAGTGCTAGGTTTAACAAAACCTAGACATGTATACTGTTTTTAAGTTTCTGTTTTTACATCACAGTAATAATCAGTATGTTAGTTTCTTTTTCATTTAAATTAACTGTTAGCATACATTCTTACATAAACTGTTAAAATGTTGTTACACAGATGTTGCCACCATAAATGAGATTCACACAGTTTATAGTAAATTCCAGGTTCTTGATTCTTTCACTTTTTAGACTTTACCAAATGTAATTGAGAAATAGTGGAACAGCTTTTTCAAGAGTGCTATAGATATGCATTTTGACAAAGTAATAGGGTCTGAACTTCATTGCCAGTGTCAATAGCTTCCATGGATAGGTATTGATACCAGCACTTCAGATGTTCATGTCTACATACAGGCACATTCATCAGTGCTGATGTTGGGTATGGTTTCATATTTAAAGGAATAGCCTCCATCTGAAGTGGTTCTGACACGAAGAGACTTCATTTCCCAAGGGACAGCAGCACAACACAGCTCAAGAGGCAAAGTGGTGAGATTCTTCAGACTAGGACAGGTGCCGTGGCAGTAATGGAATATAAATGAACTAGGGTGGACAATCCATTTATCCCACCCTAACTCCTCAAAGGTGATGTTAACAGAAGCTCTGTGACAGTTATGATGGACTGACTTATCTGGAGAAGGTCGAGAAAGGAGGGACATGGCAACTGGTGACCACTGAGTTGAAGATCTTCGAGATCTACTTGAGACTTTTGGTCTAGTGATGGAAAGTATGAATGGCATTTTGTCAGCATCTGAAACACATGGACAAGTAGGGCACCTGACCTGAAGGATGAAAACTTTTTGTGATAAGTACTGGAGAAAAGGTTTTGATAAATGGAAGTTCTCCCATCCATCTTTAATCACCATGCTAGTTGCTGCAACTTCAAGGTGTCCATCTTCTTTGAGAAAAAAGACTTCAGCTGGGGATGTGGACAAGTTGTGATGCTGATTAGGTATGCTGTTGCCGACATAAAACCAAAACTGAGCAGTTACAGACAGTCGACTGAGTGCATGAGATGAAGGCTGGAACAGATAGTTGTATTTTCTGTTATCTTCAGAAGAAAACTGCTGCTTAGAGTTACATGGAACTTCTGTTGAAAAGAAAGAGTCATTAGTTTGCAATTCTATATTAACATTCAATCAGATGTACTAATATCTTTATCTTTTTTCAGTTAGAACACTCTGCATACATGCATCATATCCTATAATGGGAAAACATACTTAAGAATGCAATAAGATTCTTTGAAAATATGTGCTACATGAAATGCTTCATTTTCACAGTCAGCCTTCGAGCAACTCTTAGATAACTGCAAGGCGGTAGGAAAATCTGCTAAAAGCAGAGGGGGTTGCTAGAAAAGAATTGGTAAGTCTTTCCATTCCTCTAGATTTTCTGCTTATAAAAGTGACAACTAATTTTCTCCTGATGTCTGCTTTTCTGGCAAAATTCTTTTAGACACCAGGGCTGTGCAGTTATGGCCACTTCATGCTCTCAGCTGGAACTTCTGCTGTTACACTTAATCAGCAGTGAAGTGCTAGAATTGTACTTTTTTGCATAAAATTCTTTATCGAAGTTCAGCAATTAAATACTTAAGAATTTATCAAGAGTACTAGAACTCTAAATCTACTTAGTTTCTTCACAGTCCTGACATTGGTTGCATCATCCTTAAGAAAAGTGGAGAAAAATATGTGCACAAAGAAAGCAGAAAATCTAGTAAGTAACCTTTAGTTTTGAATAATGTATAATATTTCATGCTATGCCTTGCTCACTGGCCATGAAATATATCCAAATTTGTTGGCAGGATGTAGGTCCATATGGTTTTAATTCTTTCATTTTGAGAGTACATTATCTAGTCCGAACCTCCTAAAAGGTTAGGGCTGGATAAAGGACCTCTTTAACTCACAATGCTCTATACATAGAATGGCATTGCCTTCATTATGCTCCAATCATGAGAAGATGAAGGCACCAGAAACACAAATGTTGTGATAGTGTACTCAATTAGGAAAAATAGAATCAGTGTTTTACACTGCGGTGGTGGTGCTGCGGTAGCGTTGTCGCCTCACAGTAAGACATTGTCCTGTTCGATTCTCAGTTAAAGCATCTTTTGTGTGGAGACATGCGTGAATGGACGTACCTTCGTTGAAGGTTGTGTGTCAGAGCTGGCAACTCGGTACGTAAAAATCTACTGCCAATCATTATCGGACCGGAGTTCCGCTGGGGCGACCCCTAACCGGGAAAAGCTGAAAGATACAACAAGAATCCGTGTTTTACAAAATGTAACAAAAGGTGATAGTATCATAAATACTTAATTCAGTTTCTCTAAAATACAGACTAACTAATGTCAGATATAACACAAATATATCAAATGAATGAAGAAGAAGAAATGATGAAATTGTTATTCCAGTTCCAAATATGAAACAAAAATGGAAAAAAAGGACAACAATGCTACCAAAACTGCAACCGTTGTATTATTGTTGTATTAGTGCTTTAAAACACATTCATCTTGAATCCTCAATTTTAATCCTTTGTAAAAATGACCAGTCAAGCAAACCCTCAGCATATTCACTCATTAATTTTACCTGCTTAATCAAATTCAGTCAGTGGGTGCACTGTAGAGGAAAACAAGGTTAGAGCATCAATCCACAGCAGAACAGACATATACACTCAGTGACATGACATACATGCAGTTTGGAGGATCCTGCATGATTCAAATACACACACACACACACACACACACACACACACACACACACAGGCATAAATAAACACAAACACACACACACACACACACACACACACACACACACACACACACACACACACACACACACACACACACACACACATACACACACACACACACACACACACACACACACACACACACACACACACACACACACACACACACACACACACACACACACACACACACACATCATTCTAAATCCAAAAATCAATATACAATCTCAGATGAATAAATCAGGTTACTATGACATAAGTCTTTCCAGGCCTAACCTTTGGTGAACTGGAACATTAGGTAAAGGGTTCCACAGTGCCCCCCCTGTCCACTACCCTCCACACACATTACCTGGTGTCCTCATGGTCCCCATCCTAGCCAGCCACACTATCCAGATATATTTTTCTTCCTTTTCTGTCGGTTCATTTTTTTCCTGCAGTCATTCATTACATCGTAATTATGCTAGATTGCACTGTGGAGGAAATAACTCCATTAATCCAGGGTTGGGGAGGGCTGCTAGACCATGGGGGCTCTAGATGCTCTGAGGTTTTTTTTTAAACAACCTCTTTATCCAATGATGGCCTGAAAAAATCCAGACCAAGGAAAGTCTTACTCTTCAAATTTGCTTTTTCCTGCATTTGTACTACATTCTTTCAACAAATCCTAACTGATCAACACTGTACATTAATAACTATGGAGGAAATAAATGAATTAAGCCACAGGGGTTCTAGGTTCATCCGAAAGGCATTTTACAGTTTTTCAACCTTTCTCATCCAATGAAGGTCTGAACAAAATTCATGATTAAGGAAATTATCAGCATTATTCTTTAACTTTGCTTTTTCCTGCATCCTATCAATGAGCCCTAACTGACCAAGACTATATGTAGTAACTACTGAGGAAATAACTATGTTAATCTGAGATCTAGGCATTATTAGTCCATCAGAAACCATGGGAGTTCTAGATATTCTGAGGTGCATTTTAGATCATTTTCCCAACTTTTTGATACAAAGATGGCCTGAACAAAAATTTAAGGACAGTCTTTTTTTTATATTATGGAAGAAATAAGTTATAGAAAAGGTTTAATGCCTAAAGATGACAAACTAGTGGTTGACAATTAACTGAGAAGACAATATTTGTGAGGATGTATAAATCATATCTGGGAACAGTGCCTACCTACATACTCCCCTCAAAGACAGTCACCTTCTGTGTATCTCCCTCTAGTGTTATATTCAGAATAAAGTGGCATCACAAATGACCAAAGTCATATATTTCAACTTGCTGCTGTCATACATATATACATCATGCCTCCTCATCCCTTCCCACAGAAGACAGCCACATAACTCTCTGATTCAGACTTACAGACTTGGACAAAACTGAACAACCTGTTACTGTCAGGCATATATTAGCAGCATGTCTCCTTACCCTCTTCCAAACAATAGCCACCTAAAATGCATCTGATGTTTGATTATGAAAAAAGTGTAAAAAGATATAATTGCAGTAATGTCTCCAACTTGGTATTCCTGATATACGCTCCTATACAAACAATAATAATCCTCTGTGCACACCTATGATATGTGAGAGGAACGTTAAAGAAATAATGACCACACTAACCCCAGAACAATACAAGATATAGTGACCTAAGCAGATCTCTGAGGTTTGAGAGAAAAAGTAAAGAATTAAGTGCATCCTCTAAAGCCCTTCCCACAAGCCACAATGACCTTTGGTTCCTACTTCTGAAAAGGGTTGACTTTAAATTAGGTGGATTTCAGGGCAGAGGCCAGCAGTAAACCTGTGTGAAAATAATGTTAAGCAGCTTTGGGGTGTGGGGCCACCAAGCCACTAGAAGCTCTGAAGGTTTGGATGTTCTTGTGGTAAAAGATAATTTAAATGAGCGAAAGAGAAGAGAGTTAGTTACTTTCATCCAGAGAACCCCCACCAAACAGTTAGAACCACTTTGCGATACAATTCAGATGTATGATTGCATGGAACAAATATGTAATACATTACATGGCCATCCTATTCACAAACAGTTGCTACGTATTCAAGTATTTTTAGTTTTTTCACACATTTCACACTAGTCCTGCAAAGTCAAAGTAATGAGCAAGCAACAGCCTGTAGCTTGTCATTTTCTTCTACAGACTGCCTCAGCAATTAAAGCCAATACATCCATTTACATAGTCTGCTTTGCTTAACACAAATGCACATTAGTCCTGTAAAGCCAGATAATGACTATTGAAACTGAGCAAACAACAAGTAGATCATTTACTTTCAGTAGAAAGCTCAAACCACCACCCAACAGCTATAGCTAGTTCTGTGTACACTTCAGATGATTGTGATAAAAATGATGGTCATGTATTGTATTTCAGCTCTGTCAACTTCCATACAAACAATAGCCACAAATACAAATATTCCAAGTTACTTACACAAACCACATTAATCCTTTAAATGTACACTAGGCCTGCAAAGCTAGTCAGTGAATGTTTAAACTGAGAAAACAACAAGAGGGGCAATTACGTTCTACAGACAGCTTCTCAATCACTTTCTCGACACCCACCAAGCAGTTGTAGCTAAAATTATGGTTACAGATTGTACCTGAGCTTGTTTCATGAAAATAGTAGCCGCACATTAAAGTATTTCAGGTGTGTAAAATTGCGTGATATGAATCACAGTTTTCCCACAAATGCACACTATTCATGCAAAGCCTAAGAGTGACTGTCTAAACTGAGAAAAACAAGAGGGACAGTTACTTTCTACACTCAGAAGTTATAGTAAAAATGACAAGCGTGTCTTGTATTTCAGCTTTGTTCCATGGAAACAGGGTCCACATATTACATTATTTTAAGGTGCTTCACACAAATCATAGTAATCCTGAAAAGTCAGAATAATGCACAAAGATCAGCCATTTGTCATAATCCCCGATAGAAATGTCAGCATTTTTTACTTGAATTCCCTCAGTAGAACTAGTTTTATATCAACATACATTCTCTGAGCAATAAAAAGCATAGAACTCCAGTGTCTGGCATTTTTGACTGATTGTAGTACTCGGTGATTTTCCAAATAAAATACAAGGGACACAGCAAGCAAAACATATGAAGTAAGTTATATTCTGCCAAATTCTGCTAAATCAAGTGTACCTGATAACTAAGACAAGCCAACCCCCAGCAATCCAAAATTTATTGTTGCTTGCCAGCAATGTTATTAAAAAAATACCTCATACTTGGGCTGAGCTTTCTATTTACATTGCGGATATTCCCTACAGTTTTAAATTTGTTGCCTTCCCGCTTCATTCCTTCCACAGTCTATCTCAGTCATTGTCTTGGTAGATAGTGGGCAGGATTAAGACCAATGAATGAATGAATGGTCAGGATCTACAAGACTTCCTCTCTAGGGTGGTGCAGCTGCTGTATCCTTAAATAGGAGTGCTGCATGCAGTGCATTTTTCATGTATTTCCTCACAGTAAAGAAATGTCCCCACCGCGGCATTAAAATGAGCTCTTTTTCTCCATAGTAGTACATTATGTGATACGAGGCACCTGGGTTAGTTATGTTTTTGACCGTTTGAATCATTTTATTAAATTTTAAAAGTGCTCCATTTATAAATGCTTTCATTTATTTTTGTAAATAGTGTACATGGTTGTATTTACATTTTTTTGTTTCTATTAATATTGATTACCTTTTTAGGCATTATTATTATTACTACAGTATGATTTTGATTATTATTTCGGTGTTAGTATTCAGACTGTTAATAAAGCATTACAAAAATGTTTTGATTTAAAATTTCACTTGCCTTATGAGCTGTAAAAACATCAAAAATACAAAAATAAAGAAAGAGAAGTCAAAGCGGTGTTACTGTATTTGTTTGTTGGATTTCCCATCCCAGGAATTTTCTTCCTACTTTTGCCAATTCTTTATTGTGCACAACAGCTGTTTGTTATATAAGCTCATACAGAGAGTGGTGCAAAGTAAAGTGCAAACCTTCAACCAGCTTTAAAGCAGCTTGAGCTAAAACCCCTGACATTGTTCATTATTGAGAAGATTTTAATTGTTTGAGATATACAAATAGATCTAATGAATATTTACATTTATTAAAGCAGGCACCTTTATAAATTTAAATGAAAGAATATCAAAGAAGAATTCTTAAAGTAACTTCCTACTCCCATTTCTGATGTGATTAACTTTACATTTTCTGTGTACTCTTTTGTACATTTATTAGTTAATTATCTTCTCATTAACATAATTTAGGAGAGATGTGGAATCTATAAGCTTTAAATCATGTCTTGTGATGGGAATAAGTGATATATATAAATAATTTATTACCTTATTCTTTTCTTACCTCATTTTCAATCTGCTGATATTACTAATATGCAATTAAGGCAATAAGCGGAAGAGAAAATAATTTCCCCTGTATCGTTCTTCTATCTTTACTATCCCACTGGTTTGTCTTGGTTATACAACATTAAATAGCAATTCTTATAAAATTCTTGTAACAGAAATGCCATTTGTCTTTTGGTTTTCTTTTATTTTTTTGGATGAGATGACTGATTTCTGGTTATTCTTTTCAGCTTGCCTCCAACTTCACTCCACTTCAATCCATGTAATCTGCCGAATCCACTATGGTGTTTTCCTGGACATATGATATTGTTTCTTACAGAGTGATAAAGATTTTTGTACCATCTTGTAGAAGTGTGTTTTATCCTTGCTGGGATAAGAAATATCACTTTATGTCATTCTTCTTTAATTCTTTGATACGAGGATGGCATTTTTTCTCTTTTTGTTATGACTTTACAAAAATAGTAACAGTCAAATCTAATTATATTTCCTCTCTATGCTAGTGTGTGGCCAGAAAGTTCTTAGAAGTAAATCTTTGTCAGTGCTTGATATAAACTGGACTAAAACTGATCTTGATGGAGCTTGTTTTTGTTTGGAGGATCGAATAAAGCCAGTTGAGGTCTCTCTCTCTCTCATTCTCTATTCCACGTAACAAACCTTCTGACAGATTAAGTATTTTGGGTAGACAAACTGAAAGAAAGTTATCATACTGTCACCTTCTAGATTTTTTGAGACACCATGTATCTTCATATTATTTATTCTGTCTCTATTCACTAAGTGATTCACTTTCTCCAGAAGTCAGTTATTTTGTTTAAGGAGAAATTCAGTATATAGCTCTTCTTTATTTATTCTTCCAACGATGTCAGGCCAATTTCATACTTTTTATCTGAACATTTTGCTGTTAAACCCTATCTTTTAAGTCAATTTGTTTGTTTCGGTCCTGTTTAATCAAGTTCATTTTAATGCACAGTTTGCCCATTTGTGAAATGTCTTGAAAGTGTATTTCTAGACATTGAAATTCCATTTTCATATTTCCCTCTTGTGATGCTATTTTTGCAATATCACAAATGAAAGATGATTAAACTGACGTGATGTTTTTGGATGTCTTCTGTTTGATCTAAAGATATCTTTAAGCTTTTTAAGTCACCTATAACAAAAAGCTCATATAGAATCCTTATTAATGTAAAATCCTGACAAATGTTCATGTTTATGTAAAGACATTTTCTTCAGTGCTGCTACTAGTTGACCATCTTGGCTACATCTCACTCAGCTATTTCATTTCTTCTGCTAATACAATTATGTATATATATATATATATATATACACACACACACATATATTTTTATTTAACACTTGTTAACCAGGAAAGTCTGACTGGGACACAGCCCATTTCAGTTGAGGCCCGGGGAGAAATGCTCCTAATGCTCCAGATGCATGTCTTTGGAATGTGGAAGGAAAGTGGACTACATGGAGGGAACCCACGCAAAAGCTGCACAGCAGGCACCCCAGCAGAGACTTGAACCAGTGAACCTGCTGCTGTGAGGTGACAATGTAAACAGCTGCACCACTGCTCCAACATATCATTTTATATATATATATATATATATATATATATATATATATATATATATATATATATATATATATATATATTAGTTACTGTAAAAAATACTGACAGTTCAGAATGCAGACAGTATGAACTGCAGTATCAGAATACCGACAGTTCAGAATGCAGTCATATATTAAATGTGTCTGTATGAGTGTTGGTAGGTTAGGGTTAGAATATAGTTAAATAAGATGATAGATTTAGGTTGTACATGTTTCAGTGCCTGAGCCTGTCTTGTGTAGTGATAGTTTTACAGAAAGGGTTTTTCTAAGGTAAAGTGCAAGGTTAGGGTGACTACACATTAGTAACATGGTAAAAGGGGTGGGCAAAGCCAGATGTAAACTATTTGTAGGTTTTCCAACTTTTCTCCACTATAGTTGACTGTGGAGTTGGTGTACATAATTTTGGGTATGTGTGTGTGGGGGTAAGCCCTCTTCATAGGGGTGCAGGACATTTTTGTTTTAATGTTTGAGTTAAAGTTTTCAGTCTTGAAACAATAAGTAAACCCCATCTCTAGCCTGAGACTGTCAAATGTGCATAGAGAAACTATTATTTATATATGAACCTTTGCAATTATCTCATAAGTACATATGTAATTGTGGAAACATAAAATAATCATGATGTACAATTGAGAATACAGTTTGTCTGCATTCTCCAAATATATTAATGGATGAATTGTACCCATTTTTTTGGATAAAACCCCAAAATCGGCTGTCATAATGATACACAGCAACAGGTGTGATCTAATTAGACTTTAAAATGCACACACATCTGTATAGCCCATTGCAAAACCTAACTCTGCAAGGCAAGTTTTAATGCACACAAACTAACATTTATCACATAACACTTTTAATAAATAAGCAGAACACACACAAAAAAAAACAACAGAAACAAAGAAAAGTGTCATGACCAGATCATCTTTACCATTCTCATATATGGCTAGCTGAGTGGACCATGGGCTGGCATATTGTATATATTTCTACATCATCTTTAACAAGACTTTGACATGGTACCACAGAAAAGGTTAGTGAATATTTAGATAGGCTTGAAGCAGTTACTAGAATGGTAGCATGAGTATCATATGAGCTAGATGATAACACACAGAGAGCTGCTGTAAGTTAAGCCCATGCAGATAAAGTGATTGTATCTGGTTGGGTACCAGAGATGTCAGTTCGGGAGCCTGCCATTTTTATTACATTTATATGTGACTTGCAGGAGACCAGCTAGGGAAACTGCCTTTAGCTGACTATAGCATGTTATTCAATGGGCTTGCTACAAAGGATGACACAGAATGAAGAGAAGAGAGAGAGAGAGACACTCTTAAATGCATGTCTTAAAATCAAAGTTAAATAATGCATCTAGGAAACAGAAGTGCAAGACAGAAGTACCCAATGGGGGAGGCATAGTGTCAATAATGAAGACACCCAGGGAGTAGTTTTTCCTGGTGACCTAAAATAAAATAACCTGCACGAGAAAATAAGGAATGTTGTCAAACTATTACGATACTTAAAAAAGAAGCATCTTGAGTAGAAAATGAAGTGTAATTACATTTCATTATGGTCATGTCATAATATTCCATCTAAAATACTTTTGTAGTTTGAGATAAATTGTTCATAGAACCAGAAGAACTAGAAAGATGCAGTTCAGAGGAAGACTGCAAAGATGGCACATTTTGTGCACCATCTACTGCATAAACATGAGAAGAGACTAAAGAAGCTTAAAAGTAAATTCCTGAGGAAAGGAATAGTGGGGGACATGAGCAAAGCTTTTACGTACATCAAAGGAAATGCTGCAGTCCAAATGGGGACTATATTTACAAAAGAGATTTATAAGAATTAACAGCAATATTTTAAGAACAATAGGTGAGCAATAGAGAAACAGACAAATGCAGGATTTGTAAAACAGAATTGGAAACAGTTGCACAGCTTGTTGCTGGTTGTGATATACCAATGGCAGAAGGACTGTATTCTGAAAGGCATAATAATGTATCAGGACTGTTACATTAGGGACTGTGCAAACATTATAATATTGAAGTGGCTGAGAAGCATTGGAAACATGAGCCACAAAGTACTACAGAAAATGATTATGTTTATATCACATGGGATTACTGCTTTACCCAGTGATTACAGTGTCTTACATAGAGAGAGACACAAAGTCATAAAATACGAGGATTTGCAGGCAGAAATGAGGGCAATGTGGAAGAAGGATATCCAGACAGTTCCAATAGTAATAGGAGGAATGGGTCTCATAAAAAAGAATTTACAGTCATATTTAAGTATGTTACCGATATATGTGACTCGGTATGAAGTGTAGTTGTCAGTTCTGGGCACATTGAGGGTGCTGCGAAGGGCACTTTTGGCAAACATCAAAGATTGAAACAATACTAATTTCATGAACTTTAATCATACTTTGATTTAGGATTGGGGTCCATTCCCATCATGGTATTAGAAACCCAAAAGTCTTGGAGAAATAAAAAAAAGGGAGATGCATACATGGATTATTTTACTGATAGGTGGTTGAATAGTTTATACAAGCTTCTTGAAAGAGTATTAATGCTCGACACAGGCACAAAAGACATCATTTTAAGAACTACAAGTGAGAGGTGTAGTAAATGGTTAGAAGCCATAGTTATTAACATGCTTATCTACATGGAGCGACTGATAATCATGCAGAGAACAATTGAAAGGCAACAGTTATGTATTCAGGCACAAAGCAGAGTGACACATCCATCAATCCAGCAATATTTGATGATGTGATTATAATGGCATTAGGAAATGTGTCCATTATGTGATTCCTGTACTGGATCTGCAAAGCTGGTTACCAGAGAAGCTACAGGGTTTTCCCTACATGGATAAGTGCAGTTTCCACCTCACCATTCATCTCAAATCACATGCCAAAAATGATGAGCCAAAAAACATAACACAAAACAAATCCCCTCTGAAAAATTATATATACCTTCTCCACGGTTGCACCACAGTGAAGAAAAGGGGATCCCCCCTGAAAAATGCAGTGCCAAATCACACCATAAAAAATATTGTGATAAAACTCACTGTGACTTTCAATTCTCGACCATCATATGCTTAGTCAGTGTAAAACACACAAACACATAGAAAAGCCAGTGTTACGGTGCACTTTTGAGCTGTAGTAACATTATAGCTACACATGGCATGACTATTGGCTATGAAACAAAGGCCAGTAAAGGAATGACTCTCACAGTGGCTAAAGCAAGGTCATACCACTGGATACATGGATGACAACAGCTGTTGTATCCTTCCCACATGGACCTAAGGTACACCATAGGAATCTCAAAATCAACACTCAGGTCTTTGCTGGTATAGCTACTCCATGCTGTAATAAACCATATATCAACATTTTTGGTATTCCCAGGCAGACTAGCAACATAGACAAACAGTATATAATGTTTCTATACTGGTATTCTTACCACCATAAAACAGGTAGGACAGGATGCATATGTCAACTGCACACATTTCCATTCAAGAAACTATGAAACCATGCGTTACAGATATGCTAAAATAACCAAAGTGTGCAGTCTCAAGGACTGTAAATTACATCATCGGTATGTCATTAAGTGTTGTTTAACTGAAAGTGTGAGCCCAAATTAACTGGATTTTAATTATTTAATGATTTGCTACTTAGGTATATGGGCTAGCCAATGATCCTTTTTAGCCTTGTCCAGGGCTGAATGTATATTTAACAGATCAGATTGTCATCTGGCTCATTTATACAGGCACAATAAAAAAAATTGTTATGTATTTTATTTATTTCTATTTGTTAACCAGAACAGCCCAACAAAACTAAAACCTACTTTCAGTGGAGGCCTGGGGAGAAAAACTCCAAGTGTTTTAAATACATCTATATATAAAGTAAAAACAGAGAAAATTACGCAATACAAGACCAATTATTTACTTCACTTGTCAATAGTAAATTATAAAGTAATAATACATATAATTTGCAAACAATAATGTCTGACAGGATGTGTTTCACTGGAGAAATAATGGCTGTCCAGGTGTGTTCTTAGGCTGGACACTGCTGGCAGTTGGACTCTACAACCATGGAAGGGCACTGTTTCCCCAATAACACACACCCTTGAGGACAGTGTTAACTCCTGGGGAATAGGCTATTTGTTGAATGTTTTTGTCTTTTTTTGTTTTTATTGCTATATAATATTTTTGTTATATTTTTGATGTAAAATAGTTCCTTGTCTTAATGTTTTAAAACTTGCAGTAACATATGTAACTGCTTTTGGAAGAAGCATTTTAAATCCAAAATATAAGTTAAGTATTGAATGTCTACACACACACACACACACACACACACACACACACACACACACACACACACACACACACACACACACACACACACATTACAAAGAAAAACAACCCCTCCACATACACCCACAAACTCAGAAGCACAGACTCACACATGTATGAATAGAAGCAGAGACACATATAGACACACACACACACACACACACACACACACACACACACACACACACACACACACACACACACACACACACACACACACACACACACACACACACACACATTACATAGAAAAACAGCCCCTCCACACACACCCACAAACTCAGAAGCACAGACTCACACATGTATGAATAGAAGCAGAGACACACGCACACACACACACACACACACACACACACACACACACACACACACACACACACACAAACATGCACACACACACACGTGCGCACACAATCCTAGCAGTTACACTGCCACTTTGTTGAGTGAATACACCTCAGATGTTTCATGAGCAAATCAATTAAAAATAATTATGCAGTGCAAGGCACTGCGACTCCCCACCCCTTTACTGCCCCTGAGTCTGCCACAAAGTGCTGCTCTGTAACTCAATGAATGACTGATTTCGTGGTAAAGCACAGATGATTAAAGTTAGTCAAAATGCCAAATATTAACAGTTTCACACTTTTGATTACTTAATGAATACGTGCTGATGGACTGCCTGTTGCAGTTAGAGTTCTCTGTCTCTCTCTCTCTCTCTCTCTCACACACACACACACACACACACACACACACACACACACACACACACACACACACACACACACACCACACACGTTTATTTTTTAAATTTATTTAATTTTTTTAATTTCATACTAAACATCAAAGCGATGGAGAACTGTCGCCATTCAGAGTGCAGTGTTCACATTGCCCATTCTGTAAGATCAAAGAACATTCTTATTTAAACAAATGAGAACAGATGGGCAGTGTAGTATGTAATGGGGTACAGACAGAAATAGGGTTGGACTAGATATGGAAAATGCAGAAGAAAAGTTTTAGATGGAATGATAGTGATAAGGGGTAATGTTTTCTTCCAGGAAATGATTTAGTAGAAAGCAGTAGTGTAAAGTACACAACGTATTACTAATTAACTTTGGGTGAGAGCAAAATGAAATACAATATTGAACAGAAGAGAGTTTAAGAGAGAGATATACGGTTTAAGGTAAGTCTAAAGCAGGAGCAGTTGCAGTGTCAGTTAGTGGCTTGGCAGATTTTTGGATAGTGTAATATGAATGACTATGGAAATAAAACACATTAAACATAATAGGTAAAGCTGACACTTTGATTTCATGACAACACTTGCCAATAATAAGCATAGGATATTTAAAATTAGCACAGATAAAGAAAACCTACACAAATAGCTCAGGGTCTAACAGAATGAAAAACATAAGACAAGTTATAATCAGGTTTGTAGATATACAGTCTAAGGTAAGACACATAGGAGGTCACAACAGATGTGTAAAATATTTACAATAGTATCTTGAAGGAGTTGCATTTATGCAAGGCTCACAATGTCTGCGTTAAGAGCAAAAGCTATTAAAGTTATGTTTTCATTTGAGATTTTAAGTAGAAGCTCATTCCACAAACTGAGGAGATTTTGAAGAAAGCTCCCTAATCTAATGTGAGCACACACAAGGGTCTAACTACAGAGAAGCCCCCTAGATTTCATGACTTAAGTGAACCATGGAACCGTTTGACACTAAGCCTTTTAGCCACTTGGGGGCAGTATGCACAGTTAAGTAGATTAAGTGTTGGGGAGCTAGGAAGAGGGTCCTTTGCCACAAGCTGGTTGCTAGTTAAATTTATTTAGTAGCATATAGTGATGCTCCTTGTTATCTGTTTGATGAATAAAATGTCAACTCTTGCTTAGTAGTGAAGAGACACAGTCAGAAAGAAACCTCATTTAAAAAAATGCTCAGCTACAAGTCACATGTGCCAAATCATGAGTTCATACCAATAGCCAATAATTTAATGGTTGATGCAGGTAAACACTGAAAATTAATACTGAAGGTACTTTTTTGTGGGTGGTGTTAAAAGTTTAGTGTTGACATTAATCAGAAAGTTAGCTTTTTCCATAATCAAACTGTAAGAAACAGTGCATCACTATTCTTCTGAATTATTTTGCAGACAACAGCATTAGTACAAATCCCACACATTATCAGTTTTTGTTTCTTTCTTTCTTTGCACTCCCCTCTTACTAATTTCACTCTAAAAAACGTTAGACTGTTGATGCTCTTACTATGGGATCATTCCATTCTAGGCCCATGAATCAGAGAGTTTTAACCTCTTTATTGATATATATTTTCTTATTATCCTTTGTACTCATTTACAGAATTAATTTAGACTTTTTTTTACTTTGTTGTGCACTTGCAAATGTTGTTACTTCACCTTCCACTTGAAATGTATATGCTAAATTTCAGTACTGCCACCTCCTTTTTGTTTGTTGCTTTCTGTATTGTGATTCATTTTTAAAATATATGCTTCCTTGTTTTATTTTTTGCTGCTTCTAAGTCTGCAGTGTTAACTGTAGCCGGAATGTATTGCTCAGAGGGTTAAGGCTATCTGATTCTAAAAAGCTTCATTCTATAGTTCTAGGTTTGATTCTCTCCGTCTCCACTTATAGTACTGTAGAATACTTAGTCACATAATCGGACAAGTGCCCTAGGTCTATGGTAAAAACCCTGAAGTCTTGTGAAAGTACAGTTGTGTAAAAGCTTACCATAACAGTAGATGTCCTTATCTTCACTGATGTAGTATTCTTCAGTAAAGGGATTCCCTGTCAAGGGTAGCCCAATGCTTGGCCAGTTTACCAAAGCCTTAAGTTTTCAAGAACGTCGTATGTCACACATATGCTCCTCACTCATGGTGAGGGCATAACGGTGATGTATGGATATACAGACCTCAGAGCTTAAATGCCCCAGGAAGAACAACAGTCCAAGGAGAAAAGAAGGAACATGTGCATTCAAAAGGAAAAATGAAGAAAGACAAGGGGGAGGAGGAAAGAAGCAAATACTGCAGCTGTAAAGAGAAGGACATCTACTGTTACAGTAAGATTTTACACAACTCTACTATGTCTTTCCATATCACTTTTGCTGTATTATTCACTAAAGGGAGAGTACAAAAGCTAAAGAGGAAACTTGGGAGGAAGAAGGCCCAGAAGAACCCTCAAGTAAAAATATGCAGGGTAGCTTTGGCAAAGGCATCTCTTGCTCTGGAAACAACATCCAGTTTACAATGCTTAATAAAAGTATGGGCAGAGGTCCAAGTATCAGCCTCAAGGATAGAATTGTTATCCAGTACTTTGGGAATAGCATCAGAGAAAGCCACAGCCCTGGTAGAATGAGCCTTGACAGAAGCAGAAAGGCTTTTCCTATAAAAGGAGTAACAAAAAAAAATGGCCTTAGAGATCCATGAAGAAATGGTTTGCTTGGAAGCAACCAAACGTAAAGATCTAGGATGAAGAGACACAAAAAAGTTGATCAGATTTGCAAATGGTCTTAGTTTTATTCAAATAATACCTGAGTTGTCTTTGCAAATCCAAGGTGTAGAAAACCTTCTCACTAGCAGAATGCGGAGAAGGAAAAAAGGTGGGCAAATTAAGACTGATTAAGAGACAATTCATTAACCACCTTGGGCATAAAAGAAGGATTAATATGAAGAGACACCCTGTCCCTATGAAAAAGTAAAAAAGGAGGAACAGCCATAAGAGCCTGGAGTTCGGATACTCTCTTAGCTGAAGTAAGGGCCAAAGCAGGAATAGTCTTCCATGTACAATAGTGTAAGGAAGCTGAAGTTGCACACTTAAAAAGAACCTGGGTCAATTTTTAAATAAGAAAATTAAGGTCCCAGGAAGGAGGAATTGGTTTCCTGGGAGGCCTAATATGAAGGACGCCTTTAAAAAATAGTTTGACCTTAAATCTAGAGACAAGCAGAAATAGCTGAAAAGTAGGCTTTTACCGAAGAATATGCCAACCCAGAATGGAGTAATTCACACAAATAAGAGACAACAAGAGGAATCTCCACAGAAAGTTGTTCCTGGTTACAAGCAAGGCACCAGACAGAAAATGTCTTCCATATGGACACATAAGATTTCCTGTTAGTGGGTTTCCTGGCCTCCTGTAGAATCCAAAGCATGTCCTCAGAAAAAAATTGCCTAAAAGCAATCAAAACCCTATCACTCACAGCATCAGTTGAAAAGTGGACAAGTGAAAATGGATGAGAGACCGCTTGTCTTGTGTGAGTAGGTCCACCCTGTGAGGTAACTTGTGGTGATTGCCCTTGGTTAGGTGCAGAAGAAGGGTGAACCAATGCTGTCTGGGTCAAAAGGGGGTCATCAACAAGATTTTGGGGAAGTCTTGCTCTATCTTGAGCAAGACCCTTGGAATGAGAGGAAGGGGTGGGAAGGCATAGAGACACATCCCCTTCCAAGAAAAAGAGAGGGCATTCACCTTCCAGGCCAGAGGACTTGGGACTCTGGTGCAAAAAAAGAGGAAGTTGTCTGTTTAGTGGGAAGACAAAAAGGTCTACCTGAGGTGTATCCCACAAGTGGACAATGTCTAAAAACACATCTCTGTGAAGCATCCATTCATGAACCTGTGTTGTGGACCTGCTTATAGTGTCTGCCACAATGTTCTGCTGTGAAGGCATATATACAGCCTGAAGAGTCACTCCATATTGGGTAGCTGGATCCCAAACTTGAAGAGCCAGTCTGTACAAGAGGTAAGACAGTACTCCCCTCCCCCACTTTCCTGTTGATGTACCACATCACTGTGGTATTGCCTGTGAAAAGTTTGAGAGGCCCTGGAAGGAAAAGGGTATGAAAGACTTGAAGGATCAGAAGGAGAGCTTTCGTTTCCTTGATACTGATGTGGTCCAACCTCTGATGAATGGGCCAGAGACCTTGCATCTTGAGAAGGGCAAAAAAAGCACCCCGCCCTGTGTCAGAGGCATCTGAAAAAAGTTCCTGAGAGGGGACTGGGGGCTGAAAAGGAAGTCCTGGGTTGACAGACAGCTGATGAACCCAGTACTGAGGCTCTAGCTTGTGGCATGGAAGAAGAGGGACTAGAAAGTCTAGAGGATGGAATGGTCTGAACCTGGAAGTGAGAAAAAACATGATCCTGGGAAGGAGTCAGGATGGATTAGTTGAAATTTATTGTAAATTCTAGGATTTGCAGAAGGCAAATAGCATATTGAAGGTGCTGCAGCAAGGCTTCTGGAGAAGAAGCCTGAAAGAATAAATAATTCAGGTAAGGAAAGATTTGTATTCCCTTCATTTTGCAAAAGGCAATCACAGGAGCAATGCATTTGGTGAAAACCCTTGAGTCAGGAGAGAGGGCAAAGGGCAAAGCAGAGAACTGAAAATGGAAGGAAGAAACAGAGAAATGCCAATATCTCCTGTAATGGGGATGAAAATGTATGTGAAGATAAGCATCTTTGAGATCCAGAGAGACCAGGAAAGCCTGAGGAAGAAGTAGAGGAAACAGAGTCTGAAGGGACAGCATCTGGAAGGAAGGGATCTTCAGAAAGGTGTTGAGCTGAGAGAAGTCCAGAGTGGGTCTTCAGGTGCCTTCTTTCCTGGGAACCAAAACCTTCTGGAATAAAACCTCTTCCCTTCCTGGGGAGTGTTAACTGCTTGCATGGTGCCCTGAGACAAAAGGCCCTGTAGCACACCCAGAAAGAAAGGCAGTTTTTCCCAAAGCGGTTAGGAAATGCCCAGAAAAGGAGGAAGGGATTTTCCATACCATGAAGTATCCCTGAAGGATGATGGATAGATCATTGGTCTTTAACCATTTGGGAATAGACAGGGAAAGATGATGAGATAAAGGGACCTAACTGAGAATGGGTAGAAGCAAATAGTCAGCTAGAACGTGGCTTGTCTTGAAAAGGAGGTTTTTGAGTAGTGGGGTTTTGAGAAGCCTTAGCAGGAGGAACCCTCCTAGAACCATTCTTACCATTGGGAGAAGGATAAGACTGTCTATGAACAAAAGCAGTCTTAGAGGGATAATTCCTCTGAAATTTAGGAACTGGAAAAATAAAACTATGCTTTGATACCTACAAGGCCTTGACCTTGTCTTGCAGAGACTTAAAAAGCTCAGCAGTGGCAACTGGATGTGTACATGTAAGTTCATCCACCATCTGATATGTTGTTCTCCTGGAAGAGGGGTACTTGGCAAGATGCACAGTGTCTTCAGACTTACTTGCCTTGAAGTTCCTGTGATCCTTCTTATTATCTTTAAAGCATTTCAAGAATATCTCTGTAAAGAGCTATGTAGGCTTATGAATGTCATCATCAGAGAAAATGTTTTCTACTCCTTCAGTGGGGCAGTGGGGACAGGGAAATTCATCATATGGAGGGAAGACAACATAGAGACATCTGGAGTATCATTTACCAGCTCTGCTATAGGACACTGGAGAAGAGGTTTTAAACAGTACGAGATAACTGAAATCAACTCCTTTCAAGTGGATGAATATTAAAACAGCATAGAACTTTGAGATGTGCTGTTGGCATAATGGTTAATGTATTTATTTCACATACAAGAGTTACAGGGTTTGAGTCTCACTAAGAGAAATCATCTAGGCTTAAAATGGTCCACAAGTGCAGCTAGCCTACTACTTACTTATGAACCTAAAAACCTTGAACTTTGCACTTTGGATTTATGAGAAAGCAAGCAGAGCATTTAGGCACAGGATGCTAACTAATCCCCATTCAAAACCCATAATAGGGAGAAGGCACAGATGGAACAGCCAGTGGAGAGCTATGTGTAGAGAAAGTGAAAGCCTGTTGAAAGTAAGGTGGTGGGAGGCGCTCAGAGAAGAAAGCACAAGATTCAACTCATAAAAATAGTTATTAGGCTATCAAGAAGCCAAGGAAGGCAGAGCCATAGCTGCCTCATCTAGCACCATGTGTTATTTCTCATTCTTGTGCCCACACACGGATCACAGAAGCACTTCAGCCCTGATCACTAATGCACTATCAGCATTCATTTATGAAATTGTGCCCACACGGATCACAGAAGCACTTCAGCCCTGATCACTAATGCACTATCAGCATTCATTTATGAAATTGTGCCCACACACGGATCACAGAAGCACTTCAGCCCTGATCACTAATGCACTATCAGCATTCATTTATGAAATTGTGCCCACACACGGATCACAGAAGCACTTCAGCCCTGATCACTAATGCACTATCAGCATTCATTTATGAAATTGTGCCCACACACGGATCACAGAAGCACTTCAGCCCTGATCACTAATGCACTATCAGCATTCATTTATGAAATTGTGCCCACACACGGATCACAGAAGCACTTCAGCCCTGATCACTAATGCACTATCAGCATTCATTTATGAAATTGTGCCCACACGGATCACAGAAGCACTTCAGCCCTGATCACTAATGCACTATCAGCATTCATTTATGAAATTGTGCCCACACACGGATCACAGAAGCACTTCAGCCCTGATCACTAATGCACTATCAGCATTCATTTATGAAATTGTGCCCACACGGATCACAGAAGCACTTCAGCCCTGATCACTAATGCACTATCAGCATTCATTTATGAAATTGTGCCCACACACGGATCACAGAAGCACTTCAGCCCTGATCACTAATGCACTATCAGCATTCATTTATGAAAGCTGGTAGTACACTACACCTCTGATCAGCAATCTCCTGATTGCACCCCCCTGACATCTTGCACCTGGGATGGCTACCTCCATCACCCCATTCTAAGTATGCCGTTGTTGGAAGGTAGGAGGATAGATCAGAGAGGATTTTGCACCACCAAAACAAAACTCATATGTGAGAAAGGGGGGGGGGTAGTCAGTTCCTGGTAGAGTGAAATCCTTTTTAGAGGATACTGAAGATTTTGTTGCATGTTTTTGACAATCTAATGAGCTGGGACACATGGAACAAGCCACATGGGCAACCTGATAAGGCTTATGTTGTTTGCCGGACTCACAGGGAAATAAAAAGGCTAGACAAGTGGCATGAGGCAACAGATGTCTGTGGTTCCAAAAATGTGAACAAACAATGTTTTACTTTAAGCTCAGGGTGCAGTTACCTCATATAGGGCAGATATATTGTACTAACGAGGAATAGTAATACAGCCTGAAGTGGAAGGACAGCTAACACCTTCATATCCCAATTCTTTAAGTATTCAGGTACAAGATTTTCAGTAGGTTTTGTGAAGCTGGACTGCAATCTTACTCTAATATTACAAACTAAAGCACTTCCTTATTTTCTAACATTTGTTTTTCTTTGGACCTGATCATAGTTGATTGAGATTTTGCTCAGCTGCATATGTTGTTGTTAACTAACTCCTATGGTGTTTGATGCTGTACCCCAATCTAGTGACCTCTGATTAAAAAAAAAAGCTGTTATTTCCTTTTAAGCTTTTGCAAATTGCTTGCTACAAGCAGCTGCTGCAGTTTATATCACAGATGGGGTGTTAAAGCCCTTTTATTTGGGTCACAAATGCAATACTGGGGTTCATTTCTGAATGCCAGTCATGCACTGAAGACCAGTTTATGTATGCTGATGACTTCCCCACACACTTTGAACCCAAGGCAACTCCGTCCTTCACCCCAATCCAGCTATACTATTACAGTAAGGGAAGCCCACACCCAAAGTGAGACATTCTTGGTCAGCTGATAATGGAACACCCTGGTAATAGTCCCACAGTACACCTAGATGTGTACAGTACAGTTAATGCATGTTCAGTAAAGGTCATCTAATTGGAACTTATTTGTGTGACATTTCACTCTAAGAACTGTGGTATGTGCTAGAGAGGCTAGACTTTTTGGATAAAAACTGTAAAAATGGCTCCATTTGAAATGTTGAGACTTAAAATCCTGAATCATGAAATTCTGCAAACACAAAGACTGCTCTTTTCCTTTAAACTTGTTTTTTTGCAGGATGCAAGCCTTCCTGCACCCCAAACTTATACTGCCATACCTCAGAGAAAAGGGAATCTTTCAGAAATGTCAGTCTCAGCCTTAATATATTTAAGTCCATATTTTCAATCATTCAGTCTCTACATTCTGCAACTTGGCACTGAGAGTCCCAATATTTCAAATCAGCGATCTGTTTGTTAATCATTCTGAATATATTCTGCAGAGAATTCAGTCATTTGAATTGTTATCCACATTAATTTTGTGGAAAATATGATTTAATGATACATGTAATAGTTGGAGAGCATTGCTTGCACTCTAAATTCATGAAAAAGTACCTTGCTGTAGTAGCAAGGTTTATATGCAAGAACAGCCTAGCTACAGTGTGCTTTTTAGCTATGAACTTCAATGCAAAACTGATTTGAAACTCATACTGCCACAAATACACTGCAGTTCTGTGCTTGCAGTCACCATGGAACTGCATGGGAAAACAATTTAACTACTTATAAAATTGTAATTCAACTTGTTTTGTCACACAGATTGTAGTCAGACATGAAGTGAAGTTCTGGTGCAGTTCTCAGCTGTCCTGATTTTTTTTTCTTTTTGTTTTGCATTTACTAGATAAGCCCACTGGACAAAGCAGGGAAATGGAGCTGGAAGGATTCAAACCTTACATACATGCATACATACATACAAATGTTTCAAGCATGGGCATTAATGCTCTTCTAGCTTGCCAATATACCAAAACACTTGTTCCCATAATAAATGTCCAGGCTGTTCTTAAAAAATATCTAAACTACTACTTGCTTTAATGTAATTTGGTAGTCTGTTCCATGCATCAGCTACTCTGTCAGAGAACCAATCAGTACACTTCTCATTCCTATAGAATCTTCTACACAGGTTGTCTGATGATTCTCTAGTGCTGTTTGTTAACCCCAAATATACCCAGAGGTAGTTGTTCCTAAATGGTCATCTGCGGTGGTGCAGCGGTAGCGCTGTTGATCACAGCACGAGGTTCTCCCGTTTGATTCTTGGCTGGAGTGCGGGGAGTGTCTTCTGTGTGAAGTCTGCATGTCCTCCCCGCGGTTGGGTGGGTGTTCAATAGACATGCGTAAATGGGCATGCCTTCGTTGAAGGTTGAACATCAAGCTGGCACCTTGGCGTTCGTGAAAATCTACTGCCAATCATTAGCGGACCGGAGTTCCGCTGTGGCGGCCCCTAATCAGGAAAAAGCCGAAAGACACAAAAAAGTTGTCCCTAAATGCCCTATATACCTGAATAAGATCTTCTCTTAAATATCTATAAGCGACACTGTACAAGTTTAGATATTTTAGTCATTCATAATAACTTAGATTTTCACATCCATGGATTCCCTTGGTATATTTCTGCTGTAGTCTTTCCAGTTTATTCATGCTTGTTTTCCTATAGGGTTTCCATATTGTTATTCCATACTCAAGTTTGGGTCTACTGTAACTAACAAACAATGACTTCATTATGTTTGATTTCCTAGACTTTATAAATCTTTTTATACAACCTATAGTTCTATAACTATCATTAGCCAATTGGTTGATATGATTAGAAAAACTCATAGTTGAATCTACCCATATACCCAGGTCCTTAAATGAGTCTAAAGTTTCAATCACTGTGTGCTGTATTAAATATTCACCTTTCAGTTTATGTCTCCCAAATCTCATATGCTTAGTTTTTGATGTATTTATCAACATATTATTCTCCTGTGCCCAAATGGTCAATTTAATCAAATTATTTTGCAGACATGCCTTATCTGTAACACTTGTAATCAGTTTACCCAATTTCAGGTCATCAGAATATAGACTGTAGAACACCTCAGATGAAAAAGTAAGGTCTGAAAGATACAATCTAAACAAGTAAGGGCCTAGGACAGAGCCCCGTGGGACACCTTGACTGTTACCAAGGATTTCACCTGTCCAGTTGTTGTGTGATACTTGCCATGTCCTATTTGTAAGCCATGCATCTATCCATCTTATCAACAGTTCATCAATACCTAGTTGTACTAATTTATTGATCAGTGTTTTGTGGATGACCCTGTCAAATGCTGAAATTAAATCTATCTAAATCACATCACAACACAATTTTTCATTCATAGATGTTTTTATATTGTTATAGAACATCATGTTACAGGTGGTAATAGATCTATTTTCAAGATATGCATGCTGATATATGTTTTCAAGTCCAAACCTATCCAGTTCTGACAATAACTTATCTAGTATTACCTTCTCCATTATTTTTCTACAACATGAAAGTAGACTTAAGGGTCTATATGATTCTGGGTTTGTCCTATTCCCCTTTCCCTTAAAGGCAGGTTTAATAAGTGCATGTCTCCAATCTTGAGGACTCTCCCCATATTTATATGACCTAGTGAATAATAAATATAATGGTAGTGTAAGTTCTTGCTGAAGTGTTCTCAGGTCATTGTTACTTATTCCGTCTCCTCCCTGCACTTTGTTTGGATTCAGTTTGGACAGTTCTTTTTCAATATAATCAAATTTGATTCCAGTATCTGGGGTTACCTGGATGTCACTAGGACAACTTACCACCCCTTTTGTGGAGCCAAACTGTTTTGCATAAGATTTTGTAAATATATCTGTAATCTGTTGTGTCTGAGAATAAATTTTAGAATCTGCACACAGTTTATCAATTTGTGTATCTTTACTCCTTCCACATCTTATGTATCTATAAAAATGTTTCCTATTATGCTCAATATCTTTATATAAATTTTCTTTAAATTGTTCTTGATCTTGTCTAACACTATGCTTAATCTATTTGTCCAGCTTGTTTATTTCAGTTTTCAAAGTTGTAGTTCGACCTCTCTTCCATTTCTTATATTTTTTTGTCTCTCACCTTAATCAGGTATCTTGTTCTTATGGAAATATACCCCCCTGATGTTGCGTGCCTAGGTCCTGATGTTAAACATTTTTTTTTTACTTTTTGCACTCAAACAATTTCTCTTTCAAAACTTTTCACATTCCATCTGAAGTTTTTCCACTGAAAACCTCACGCCAGTTAGTTTTATATAGTAACTATTTTGCTTCCCTATAATCTGTAATTAACCTTCTGTGCATTGACTTAGATTTGAGTTTGGCAGAATTATCTATCAACAAATTAACCTTAATAACCCCATGATCACTGCACATCAATGGTGGTAAAACTTGACTTGAAGTTACAGTAATTTCTTTGGGAACACAAACAATATCTAGTATATTCCGTCCCCTGACATGTTTCTTTACAATCTGAAGCATTTGTTGTTCCTGAATATACTCCGTGAATAATTTCTTTACTAACGTTGTTGAAACAATAGTATTGCAATCTGTTTCTGGTAAATTTAAGTTCCCAGCTAATATTATTCTTCGCTCCTTGTTTCATGCAAGAAATGTATGAATTCCTCTAGGTCATTTGCACTTGACTTTGGTGGGTTATACACTCCAACAATTGTTATATGTTCCAGGATTGTCTTTATTGTCACAGTTACATAGTCTATAGTATTGGTGTTATCAGTGAACATGTAATAATCACAGGTCTCATAACACCTCCACCTGATTTTTTTGTTAGAATGTCTGTTACAGTAAAAACATTTATACCCTGACAGAACTGGTTTCCAGTCATTGTTCTTTAACCATGTTTCACAAACGATAACAACATCAATCTTGTGGGAACATAGCAAATGTTCTAATACCTTGACCCCCGACTATGGAAAGCAGCTTTCATGGATATTCCTGGATTTGGTTAAGTGATGACTTCAGTGAGCATGCTGTCAGGTCATCACAAACAAAAACTTATAAACCTTTCAGAAAGTACATACAAAGTCACATCCAATTATATATTTGTTTTCTAAGTGAATGGTAGCATGGCATTAAAAGTATAACTTCATTTACAGACATCATTCCTCATGACTTTTGACTTTTACCCTGATTCATGAAGTAACAAGTTCAGTACCACCAACATCTTTAAAAGCTGTTAGATTTTTTAACCAAAAGCTCAGAGAGAGACCTCAGAAAACCAAAACACTTAAACCAAATCAACTCAAGGTAACAACTTAGTCTGGAGGAGAAAATAACCAAGGGAAGTTAATATTATATTGCCATTTCAACTGTTTATTGGAAAAAAAGTTAAGCACTTTCATCCCTGTGTGCTACCAGGACTTCATTAAAAGAGAAGAATACGAAAGCTAATAGAAACTATAGGTGGAGAAAGGCACAGAATTGCCCTCTACAAATCCATGAAGAATGGCCATGGCAAAGCCCACGCTGGCCCTGGAAATTACATCCAACTTGTAATGTTTGGTAAAAGTGTGTACAGAAGAAGTAGCAACTTCCAAGATGTATCTGGCATCCAGACCCTTGCAGAAAGCACCAGAGGAGGCCACTGCCCTGGTAAAATGAGTACGAACAAAAGAGAAAAGCTGTTTGTCATGAAAAAAATAGAACCGAGAAATGGCCTTAAAAATGCAGGAGGCAATGGTTTGCTTTCATACTGCCAAACTAATTTCCTGGCATGAAAAGAAACAAAAAGCTGCTCAGATTTCCTGATATGTTTTGTGTTGTCCAGGCAATATCTGAGCTGTTAATGTACAATCCAAGGTGTGAAAACCCCTCTTACTAGGATTTTGTGGAGAAGAAAAAAGACAGAAGATGAATGCACCGAATCAAGGACTAATCATTATCCACCTTGGGCATGAAGGAAGAATTGGTAAGAAAAGACACCCTGCCCCTGTGAAAAAACAAACAAGAGGTAATCGTTATGAGTGCTTCAAGGGTTGAAACCCTCTTGGCAGAAGTAAGAGCCACCAACAAGGTAGTGTAAGGAAAAAGAAGAAACTGCAGGCTCAAAGGGGGGCTGGCTTAATTCCTCCAGAACAAAGGGGGGCTGGCTTAATTCCTCCAGAACAAAATGGAGGAGGAACAGGCTTTCTAGGATGCCAAATATGAAGGACGCCTTTTAAAATTGTTTGATTTATAACTAGAAGCCAAAGGGAGACTCAGAGGCTGACAAGCAGAAATGGCTGACATGAACTTTAACAGATGAATATGCTGAACCAGAAGTGAGCAACTCAGAAATAAGAAAGGACCATAGGAACCCCCACAAAAAAGGGTCCAGGTCACGCATGAGACATCAAATAGAAAATCTCTTCCATTTAGTCACGTGATTTTCTAGTACTAGGTTTTGTGGCCTCCTGTAAAACCAAAAGCACATCCTCAGAAAATTCATGCCTAAAAGGAATTAAAATGCTATCACCCAAAGTGTCAATCGAAGGGTAGACAAGTGAAGCTAAATAAAAGAACCCTGGTTTTGTGTAAAAAGATACATCTTGTGATGGTAGCTTGTAATGATTGCTCCTGGCTAGATGAAAGAGAAGGGGGAACTAGTGGTGCTGTCTGGACCAAAAGGAATGCACAAGCAAGATTTTGGGCATGTCCCACATGATCTTGTGAAGGATCTTTGGTAGTAGAGGAAGAGGGGAAAAGGCATACACAAACATCTCCTTCCAAGAAAAAAGACATGGCATCCACTTTCCAAGCCAGAAGACTTTGTCACTTGAACAGAACTGGGGAAGTTGCCTGTTCAGAGATGAGGCAAAAAGATCTACTTGAGGAATACTTCACTTATGTGTAATGTTCAGTAACACCTCCCTGTGAACAGATAAGAGCCCTTATTTCCACGATGTTGATATGGTCTGCCAGTTGTTGATGGGACAAAAGACCTCATTCTTGAGGATTTATCTTAGATCTGCTCAAGGAACCTACCAGCAGATAGTGCTCTGAATGAATGTAGACTGCCTGAAGAACCAAGTGAGGGTGGGCTGCAAAATTCCAAGCTTGAAAGCCAGTCTGCAAAGAAGACAAGATTTTGTGTCCCCTTGCTTATTGATCCACCACATGACTGTGGTATTGTTTGCAAAAACCTTTAGAGGACCTGGAACCCAAAGGGAGAGAAAAGCCTGGAGAAATAGAAGTACAACCCTCATCTCCTTAATGTTGATATGGTCTGTCAGTTGTTGATAGGACCAGGGACCCTGGACTTTTAGTTGTTGGAGGGGGCTCCCCAACCATGATTGGAGGCATCCATGAACAGCTACTGAGTAGGGAGAAGAACCTAAAAAGACAGACCTGGATTCATATCTGGTGAATCCACCAGTGGAGTTCGAGCTTCAGACAAGGCAAGAGTGAAACCAGATTCTCCAAAGGGAGCCATGCGAAGGGTGGACACCATGTACTCCAGAGCTTGGAGAAATTCCCTTGCAGGAAGGACTGGAAAACAAAAAAGAGACTGAAAATAAGAAGTCAAAGAGAGGGCAAGGATTTTGGGAGGCAGGAGACAAGCTTGCACTGGAATGGTCTGAATCCTGCAACCCAGAAGCACTTTGTCCTAAGAGGGAGTGAACACAGACTTTTTGACATTGAGGATGAACTCCATACTGCACAGCAGCAGCATAGTGAATGTAGAGTCTGATGCAGGGGCTGCTGGGAGGGGGCTTGCATTAAAGTATCATCCAAATAAGGGAATATTTCAATTCCCTGAAGTCAGCAGAAGGCTACCACAGGGGCTAGACATTTGTTAGAAAACCTTGGAGCTGTAGAGTGACCAAATGTAAAACAAAGAACTGATGATGAGAAGAAACAGAGAAACATGAAAACTTCGTGAAGACAGGGGGAAGTAGGAATATGGAGGTAGGCATCCTTCAAATACAGAGATACCACAAAAGGTTGAGAAAGCAACAAAGGCAAACGTGACAGGAGAGACAGCACCCTGAAAGAAGTGAGTTTGAGAAATGTGTTGAAAATGAGGGAAATGGCAAGGAGGTGGCTGAGGAAGAAACTCCAAGCCACAAAAATAACCATTTTAGATAATGGAGATTACTTTGGTGTCTGTGGTTATCTGTTGCCAAACAGTAAAAGAAAGAATCAGCCTGAGGGATACAAGAATATAGATGAGAGGATGGGGAGGCTGGATGGTAGATCGAGGCAGATTTGTCTGGAACAGATCTTTGGCCACTAGAACTATGAGGGGGCCTGTTTGGGACAATTTACTTATGAACAGTCTTGCTCTTAAAAGGTTGTATAGGCTGCCTACAGGCAAAGGAAGGTTTAGAGGGATAATTTCTCTGGAAATTAGGGATGGGGAAACAAAGATTTGGTTCAGGTTCTGCACAATCTTACCATTTTCATAAAGAGTTTTAAACAATTCTGCAGCAGAAATGCCAAAGAGATTTTGGGTGTCTAAGTGGGAATCTAATAGTTTGAACTTGATGTCTTCAGGTAAGGCCTGAAGGCACAACCATGAGTATATCCTCATTACAGATCCAGTGGCAACTGCACCAGAGGAGGTATCAGCAGCATCATTACTTCATTTAATGGAATGGTAAGCTATATGAGAGGCAGAACTCAAAAGAGTAAGGGCAGATGTCTCACTGTCAAATTAGGCATATCAGTCAAAATCCCCCCAAGCTGGGAGAGAAGAGCCAGGCTATACCTATTCATGTGTTTTGGATAATTAATGGTCTTGAAGGCCAAAGGAGAAGTATGCACTTTCCCCATACCTCTCCATAGCACATATGTCCTTATCAGAAAATAAAGAAGATAGCAAGATGGGTGGCTTATCTGTGGACTTGTAAACAGCAGCAAGATCAGGAAAAAGACTTTTATACAAACACTTGCAATCCTCAGGTACTTTATAAAATCTGTTTGGCTTCTTAGGGGCCAGAGATTAAGAAACTGCAGAAAAGGCATCAAAAAGGGAAGCTAAAACAGGGGGGACTGCAGAAGGTCTGGGTGTGTCCATTTGCAAAAGTTGATAATATCTTTTTTGATCATCAAAAACCTGAAAACATACCCATTTAAAGTGTTCCATCATGCAGACCACTGTATCCCCAAAAGACAATTCTTTAAAAGGAGAATAAGGGGACAGTGTGTCTTTTTTATCAGACCCCAAGGTGAGAGGAGAGTGGATCTGGGAGGAATATGTCATGTACTCTAAACCAGAGTCCAACTCTTCAGCAGTAGAATCAGAATACTTAGGCCTCCATGAAGGGGTGGAAGACCAGAAGGAGAAGCAGGGACAATCTTTGTGGGGCTTTCAGGACCATAAAGAGCATTGAGGAACCCCTCATTAATGTCCTGCTACGCTGAGTGGTGATCACAGAAGCCACATTTTTTTTTTGTTTGGTTAAAGGAACATCTGCTTTAACAAATCTAGGAGGTTCACAACCATGACTAGATGTGATGAGGGTACCAGCCACCTCTTCTCTTACTAATATTCAGATATAATCAGCCATGGTTCACCCTCAACATCTGCACCAGACATATGCACAGCCTTGTCAGACCTGTTGGCAGAGAACTCTGTGTTTGCCACAACTGGGCAGAGGGAACTGATGTCGGCACCAGATGGTCTTTGGGTTCTTCATCCAGCCCAGTGAAGATGTCCATTAGAGGCTGGACAGCAGCAGGATCAGTACGTGCTTTTTTTGTTTTTTGTTTTTAAGTGGTGGCTTAATATCAGGGCTGGCAGATTCGGTCATAGTACCCTGAGCCAAAAGTTTCACACATTGGTTTGGAACATCTTAGGGACAAACACTTAACAAATCTCACACTGTGTATGGCTGTGTGTAGCACCCAAGCATAAAAAGCACTTATCATGAGTATCTTTATGGGTAATCTCCCTTCCTGTATGACATGAAAACAAACTACAATGAGGACCCCAGTGGGGCACTTATCTTTAGAAGACTCGGTAGATGAACTAGCTCTGTGAATGGAGTGAAGCCCAAATTCAGAGGTAACATTTGGACTGGTGGCAAAGAAGTCCTAATGATTAGGAATCCATGCATCATATATGTACCTTCTGCATGCACATAGGTCATATGTCTAATGTGCAATGCCTGGAAAGCATAAAGAATTTGGTATGCTTGCAAGATATCCCAAGAGTAAAGAACACTGCAACAGTGATAAGGAAGGACATCTATACTTAGGGGTAAGAACATAATGATATTCAGCTCAGCAACAAGAAATACATTGTATTACAATTAGAACAGACATACAGACAAATAGAGTTCACCTGCCGTAAATGGAAATGTTATAACAATTGATAAGGAAATTAGGCACCTGAAGGTTGTTGTCAATATGGATTTCAATTTTAGCACCAATGTACGCTCCATAAAGAGAAGAATGTCCTTAATTCACTGCTGCACTATTCTTAACATATGGGGATTCCCTGCTGTGAAAGTCTGACATCCGTCCAATCTACCAAAGACTCCTGTTGCTTTAAAGGTATGCTGAACTTCACCAAAATGCTCCTTGTATAAAGTAAGGCATAAAGATGAGGTTCAGGCCTACCATAGTCAGAACCTCTTTGCCACCAGTCCGAATGTATCTTTTCACTGTCAGTCTGTTTACCTGCATCCATTTTCTGCCCCTTGGGGTTAATGTCATCCAGGAAGGGTGAATGCCACTGTGGGAGACAGATTCCACATAAAGATCACCATGAGAAGTGTCTTTTTGTCTAGGAGCTTCTCATGACCATACATCTTGTTCAATTTGTCAGGCGTTCATCCTGAAAACCCTTCGCAGTAGACTTTCTTCCCTTTCTTTGTATCTTGAGAATCAGCATCTTAAACTTCTCGCTAAAGATACAATGGAAGGAATCTCCCACCCCAAGGGTCAACCATTGGGGAAGGAGGAGGTGAAAAGGTATGACTGGAATCTTCCACTGTCCAGCATCTGCCAGGTGTTTCTCCTGAGGTTGTTACAAACCCAGAGGCTCACTCAGCTGTGTTGTCAGATTTCTCTACCATGACCGTGTTGGAGGCCACTGAGGATCTGGCTGGCAACATGTCCAAAGAGGCTTTGCAGGTGTCCATGTTGGATGTTCAGGGGGGAACCACAGTTGATTTTTTTTGAGGGGCACAGGGGATTTATTCCATTTTTAGTTGGGAAAGAAGTTCTTATTATGGTTTTCGACTGTCGGCCTGGATCTGAGCCTTCTCAGTTTTTTGTAGGGGACGTTTCCTTAAAAAAGAAACAAAACATGTTTCTTCTGCTCTTAGGGATCCACAAAGTGACTGGCAGGCCTTTACTCAGGGTCTATTTACTGCTTTAATGTCCTTAAAGTCTCCTCAAGGGTTTTTAGTTCCTGCTCCTTCTTTATAGGGTGCCTGAGGATTGTTTTTTCCTATATAAATGAACTGCTGCTGACCCCTCCGTTGTGTCTATAGCCTCTGATAGTCTGTCTCAGTTGCTTCCTTCGCCCAAGTTATTGTCTTCTGACAAGGATAGCAGAGCTATGGAAAGGCTGGGTAAGAAGGTTTACACTTCTTCTACTCTAGCTTTTAGGGCTGTTAATTATCAGACCCATATGTCTAGGTATGTGTTGGCTCTTCTTTCTCAGGCCTGTCAACTTATTTCTGATTGTCCAGACTCTGAGGGTATAACTTCTGTTCTTTCCTTGCTAGGGACTTATTCTTAAGTCATTCTTCATTCTATTAAATGTAGTTATGATGTGCCAGATGCCTCTTCTAGGGCTATTGTTTTTGGTTCAGTGATGAGGAGGCATTCTTGGCATAGACTTCAATCATTTCCAGATGATATTAAGGTTAAGTTGATGGCTGGTTCTCTTGATTATAAGCTTTTGTTTGGGGAAGCTGCTACTGGTTTAAGTCCCTTCAGGATAAGGGTAAGGCCTTACAGGAGCTTAAACATGTGTTTATTTCTCTTGTGCCTAAATTTCAGAGAAATTACCCTGCTAAGCCTGCCTTTGTCCGTAGGCAATTCCACCCTTCAACTAAAGGTAAAGATAAGTGGCAAACTGGCTTATCCTGCTAAGGCTCCTCAGTTTTCAGGGACTCCAAAGCCTTCCTTTCCAGACGAACCAGGTGCTGTATGACTATCCATCCCTTCACAGCCACATTCCTCTTTCTCTTTGCCTTTCTCTTTCTCTTCCTGTTTGGCTTTAGATCACTCAGGATTCTTGGGTTCTATCAATCATTCATCAGGGGTACTTTATGGTGTGGAAATCCCATCCACTTTTATGGACATTCCTCAGCCCCCTCAGGAACAACTTCCCTTTTTTCCCAGAGGTTCTTCAAAATCTCTTGACTCAGGGTATTATTCAAGAGGTGTCTGTGTCCAAAGGGGGAAAGGGTTCTACTCCAGACTGTTTCTAGTGCTCAGAAAAGAGGGCACCTGGAGACCTATTTTAGACATCTCTCATCTAAGCACTTGTCTAAAAGTGCCTTCCTTTTGGATGTTGACCCTTCAGATTCTGTTTACTTTCTTGCTCCCTCAGGCCTATATGGTGCCTCTGGATCTCAAGGATGCTTATCTCTATATTCCAATTCATCCTCTTTTCAGGACTTTTTTGCATTTATCTGTTGCTTCCTGGCATTTTCAGTTCTCTGCTTTGCCCTTTGGCCTTTCTAATGCCCCAAGGGTGTTCACCAAATGCCTTGCTCCTGTGACTGCTTTTTGCAGGCTTCAAGGGATCCAAATATTTCTTTACTTGGATGACCTATTGATTCAGGCATCCTCTCCAGAGACTCTTTTGCAAAATCTTCATTTTGCCATTTACCTTCTTCAGAGTCTGAGGTTCACTATAAATTTCAAAAAGTCTTCTCTGACTCCTTCTCAGGATCATGTTTTTCTGGGGTCTACTTTAGATAATCGAAATGCTACTTACCCGCCTTTTAAAACACAGAGACGAAAGCACTGAAAATCCACTTAAATGAACACGTAAATCTCTGGCAAAAAACTACAGGTAAGTAACCACTTGTCCACCATGGTGAACACTGCCCCTTTCCCCACTGTAGTGTGATCTCAGAGTTGTTATATTTAGTTGGGAGGGGCGAATCCCTCCACATGGGTGGGTTTCACATGGTTTGGTTTTCGTGTTTTGTTGTGGTGTGGTCAAATGGTTACTTACCTGTAGTTTTTGTCAGTGATGTAAGTGTTTGTTTAAGTGGATTTTCGGTGCTTTTGTTTCAGCATTTTAAAAGTCGGGTAAGTGGTGTTTCAATTATCTAAAGTAGACCAATTTTTCTGGGTTGCAGGATTCAGACGGTGCCATTGCTGGCTTCTCTGCCCCCTCCTAAGGCCTTTTTCTCTCAATTCTTTCTTGCACATTCTTCTTCCTCTGGCTTCCATTAACAAAAGGGAGTTTCTGAGAACTCTGGGTTTCATGGCATCCACCACTCTGATGCTGTCTCTGACCAAATGTCACATGAAAAAGTTTCAGTGGTTTCTGAAGTCAGTATGGCCTCAACATGCACATCCTCTAGATATTGTAGCTCCTCTTCTTCCTTGTCCTAGACAGGAACTTCACTGGTGGATTCAGCAGTTGTCTCTGGATCCAGTGATCCTTTTTCATCCCCCTCATCCCTCTCTGGAATTGTTCACAGATGCTTCAGATATGGGATGGGGGTGACATTTGGCTCCCTAAAAGTTCAGGGGGTGTGGTCGTTTCATCAGCAGAAGCAGTACATCAATGTCAAACAGATGGGAGCTCTTCTGATGGCTCCTCAGGCCTTTCATCCTCTTTTCTCTGCAGGGCCTTTCAAAGTGTTCACAAACAATACCACTGTGATGTGGTATATCAACAAACATGGAGGAATGAGATCTTAGCTTCTTTGTCGGTTGGCACTGGTATGGAATCTTATCCCTTCTGCTCAGAACATTGTGGCAGACATTCTGAGCTGGTCCTCAGTCTCATGAATGGATGCTTCAGAGGGATGTTTATGGACATTATCCACCAGGGGATACTCCTCCAGTGGATCTTTTTGCCTCCCCTCTGAACAGACAATTTCCTCTGTTTTGTGCCAGAGTCCCAGGTCCTCTGGTGTGGAAGGTGGACATCCACTCATTTTCTTGGAAGGAGATGTTTTCTTTATGCATTCCCCTCTCCTTCCTCTCATTCCAAAAGTCCTGCTCAAAATTTAACAGGATGTGCCCAAAATCTTGTTGGTGACTCCCTTTTGGTTGTGACACCACTAGTTCCCACTTCTTTGTACTTAGCCAGGGATAGTCATCACAAGTTACCTCACAGAATGGATCTACTCTCACAACATGTCTCTCATCCATTCCCACCTGTCCGCTCTTCAACTGACACTGTGGCTGATAGGATTTTGATTCCTCATAGACACCTTTTTTCTAATGATGTGCTACAAGTCAGGACACTTACTACTAGTAAATCCAAATGGAAGAGTTTTTCTATTTGGTGTCTCTCTTGTAACATGTACCCACTTACAGTGGATGTCCCTTTGGTTCTCTCTTATTTGTGTGAGTTGCACAATGTTGGTTTGGCCTATTCTTCAATTAAGGTCCACTTATCAGCTATCTATGCTTGTCTACCTTTTTCTCCTCCTTTAGCTTCTAGATTTGAGGTGAAACAATTTCTAAAAGGCGTCCTTAATATTAGACCTCCCAGGAAGCCTGTTCCTTCTCCCTGGGATCTTAATTTTGTTTTGGAGAAGTTGAGTCAGGCACCCTTTGAGGCTACTGCTTCATCTTCCTTGCGACATTGATCCTGGAAGACTGTTCTTTTGTTAGCTCTTACTTCTGTCAGATGGGTGGTGTGGTTGTAGGCCCTTGTGGCTTGTCCTCCTTTTTTATCTTAAATGAGGACAGAGTGTCCTTACGCACTAACCCTTCTTTTTTGCCTAAGGTGGTTGATGAGCTATCACTTAATCAGTCTATTAATCTGCCTACTTTTTTCCCCTCTCTGCAAACTGACAGTGAGAGGGTGCTGTTTACTTTGGACATGAACAAGCAACTCAAGGTTTATTTGGATAAGACTAAGGCTATTAAAAAATCTGATCAGTTATTTGTTTTTCATCCTAGATCTTTGGGACTTGCTGCATCAAGCAAGCTATTTCTTCTTGGATTTCTAAGGCTATTTCTTTTTGTTACACTTTTCATGGCTAGCACCTTCCCTTTACAGTCCAGGCTCATTCTACCACAGCTGTGGCTTCTTCTGGTGCTTTTTTCAATGGCTTAGCTACTAATTATATTCTTGAAGCAGCTACATGGACTTCTGTGCATACCTTTACCAAGCACTACAAGTTGGATGGTATCTCTAGAGCTAGGGTTGGTTTTGCTAGGGCCGTTCTTCATGGGTTTTTAGGGGACTCTTCTGCTCTTTCCCCCTCTCTAATTTCCTGTTGAGCTTTGGCATGCTCCCATATGTTACGAATACTGCAGCAGTGACTGTAAGGACACTGCAGCAGTGAATGTAAGGACACTGCAGCAGTGAATGTAAGGACATAGTACAGTTGTGTAAAATCTTACCATAATGGTAGTTGTCTTTGTCTTCACTGCTGCAGTATTCACTCCCTCCCACTTTCCCCTCTAGTCCTTTGCCTTCCTGGATGTACAGATTACCTCTCAGGTTCCTTGAACTGGTGCTCCTACTGGGACATTAATTTCTGACTATGATAGGTTTGAACACCACCTTTATACCCTGTGCTACACAAGGAGCATTTTGGTGATGTTCAGGATACCTTTAAAGCAACAGGAGTCTGGTAGATTGGCAGGCCGTCAGATTTACATGGCAGGGAATCCCCATATGTTAAGAATACTGCAGCAGTGAAGGCAAGGACATCTACCATTATGGTAAGATTTTACACAACTTTACTTTCTTCTTAATGATAAGGACTATAGTAAGGACAGTCACCTCAAGAAATGGGGAAAGTACTTACACCACTGTATTCATCATCATCATCATCATCATCATCATCATCATCATCATCATCAATGACTGTCAATATGATGAAGACTGTCTGATTTAAAGTTACATTCTGTCTATTGTATAAAGTTGAAAAGAATCTAATATGAGCCCTTACATGTTTCATAGTTGAAAATTGAGTGCAATAAGGGGAACAGTGTTTGTAGATTATGGAAATGGAAGAAGAAAAATAACACCAACATAACTCATAGGTATATACTACCAAAATAATACTTCCACAACAGTGTAAAGAAAAAGTATAATAGGCTTCCAAAGTATATAGGAAACCCAAGAAGGTTGTTTAGTTTAAAAGATGGTTGGATAGGCTGTTTGGAGACACAGCTTTTAGGGCAAGACCACAAGGAAGTCACATAGCCCAATGAAATGGAGAAAATTTTAAACAATGGTGGGGGTTTGATTTGGAAAATCATGTGAAGGGGTAATTTAAGCCTGGGAATAAGAATTTATCTCCAACATTACTACAATTATTTAGTAAATTTAGTGAAGGGTTAAATTATGCCTGATAAATAGGAACACACCTCAAAGATAGGTACAGCTAAGACCTATGCAGCAATTTCTTTGGGCAGACATTGCTTTATTGTGCCTCAGACGAACAGGTGCTTTACATGGGCACAGAAACCTCCAGAGAATAAAAGCTGCTCAGCAGTCTGCCATTTTCAGTGACTGAGACTTCTGATTTTTGCACCTCCATTCTTGAATCCAGACTGTGGGGACCCCAAAAGAAACATTACTGCAGTAGGGGAGATCAGTTCATTAAAAGAGCTTCTGCTGAAGCTCCTTTAGTAAAGTCAGACTGGCTTTACATCTGAATGCATACTATATATATATATATATATATATATATGGGTCTACTACCGTAGATCAAAATAACACTATTTCAAAATATGATAGTAGTATCCCACTAACGCGAAAGTGCACTCCAACGAAAGTGCACTTTTGCAAAAGTCACTAGAACGAAGGGTTAGGGCTTGGGTAATGGATAGTGGATATCTAGTAGGGCTGTCCACTATCCTTAACCCAAGCCCTAACCCTAAGGTGTATCACTACTGCACCACAGTGCAGGAAATTGTATTTCCTCCACTGAGCAGTAGTTACGGATCTATTTCCTGTACTGTGGTGCTGTAGTCACAGACATCAGGATTACAACTTGGGTTAAGGATAGTGGATAGCCCTACTAGCGATCCACTATCCTTAACCCAAGCCCTAACCCTAAGGTCCATCACTACTGCACCACAGTGCAGGAAATGTCCCATTCGACTTAGTGACTTTCGTGAAAGTGTACTTTTGTTGAAGTGCACTTTCGCATTAGTGGGACACTACTATTGTATTTTGAAATAGTGTAATTTCAATCTACGGTAGTAGACCCATATATATATATATATATATATATATTTTTTTTTTTGGTTTTCAAAATTACAACTTGTAAATCAGAAGAACATTCCCATGAAAAACAGAAGCACTGAACCAAATAGTCATATTCAAACTTTACATGCTATATACTTCTGGGTACACAATGCATTGACTACAAAGTTAGTATGAGCTGATTACACTGTTTTTCTTGACAATATATTCAAAGTACATTTGTAAATGCTCTAGATTTTGATCTAGCTTTATTCATTTAGGCATTAGTGAAGTCCTTAATATAATATAGAAAAGCCATTCCAGCTGTTAGGCTCTATCTGCTACCATTTATGGCACTTCTGAACAGGCAGGTGGATGGCTGTTTGTAGCTTGGTTTATCTGGATACTGTGATACTTTGCATTAACTTCTGCAGTTGATAAAACTATTACTGTTCAATTTATTTACTTACACTTGTATCTGGCTACCATTAATGTTCACAAATGCTTTCAAATATATACTTGCATATTTTGTACACTATGATGAAAAGATAATGGAAAGCAGTTCATTAGAATCAGCACAAATGCATTTTATAGCTTATAATGGTCAGTAGCTCGGGAAGTAATGCAACTGTTCTTGATGCTACATCAGAAGGCTGTAGGTTCTCTCCCCTTATCAGGCACATGGATACATATTACAACATGGGATATGCAGTGTGGTATGAAGAAATATTACCCTGCTGATACTGTCTTCTACAGATGAGATGTTAAACCAAAGGCCCATCTATCTGAGATGGTGGGATACCAGCTGGATGCTAATCAGATACAGATGGAATGTTAGATCAAAGTCATCTGTCTGAGATGGTGATACACCCATGGGTTGTAAGAATCTTTCTCAGAAACACACAGTCTACAAATGAGGCTGCAAGATTCAAACTTAATTTTCTCACTTTCGTGTTCTGTTACATGATTTGCAATATGATTAATTTCTGTTATTAATGTTAAATAGATGCTGTAGTGAATTACATCCTTCAAATTATAATTGCAGCAGAAGGAACCTGAAATAACTGATACTTGCTAAAACAAATTCCTATGCTTTGACATTACTTTTTATTGTGTAACTAAGATGTTTCCATAAATTGCTGTAATCTAATAAATGATGCATTTACTGGGAAAGAAGTGTTAATCTCCCTCTGTATATCCCTATACACACACAAGAAAGCTGTGTCCCCAAAATAAAATGTTGCTATAGTGGCGGAGATCAGTTCATTAAAAGAGGTTTTGCTGCAGTTCCTTTGGGAAAGTCAGAGTGGCTTTACATCTGAATGCATACCTTACTTTTTTGGTTTTAAAAATGCAACTTGTACATCAAAAGAACATCCCTATGAAAACCAGTCAAACTCCCCACCTGATACTTTCCCCACCAGGTGAGTAAAAAAAAAACAAACAATAAGAGTGGTGGTATTTCACCGGTGACCAAGGCTTCCCACTTATTGTATACCCCTCATGTCTCATCACGGTGCCAGACTAGAATAAAGCTCAACAGGGTCTTCTTTCTCTGCTGATTCTTCAAGCCCATCCAAACATATATTTGTATATTTTCATATGCTGTCTTTTGCTTAGTTTGTTTTTGCAAGGGAATCTGTCATTGATTAGGTGGCTTAGTATGTTCTATACTCAGAGAGTTGTATTTTGGTGAATGATAGAAATTCCAGACAGATTAGTACTTTGTAAGAATGTACCAACGTATGCACAGTCTTTGTTGATCAACATTTGCAGATGTTTGGCATTTGAATAATAAATTGTCTCTGTTCTGAAGGGTGAAAATACTTATCTGACAAGTCTGTTCGTAAAGCTAGGATAAAAAGGTGGGAACTAGAATATACTGCATTAATTATCAAGATGGTAGCAATATTAAAGGGTCTGAAGGACTCAAATATTCAAATTGTTTTACTTATTTTGTTTTTTGGAGTAGGGAGGTAGTTGATAGTTTAGCATCTTTCTCAAATAGACATGCCTTCACTTTTGCTGAGTTCTGAACAAAGTTATTAAGGAGTTGTTTGGTGAATTTTGTAACAAATGATTGAAAACTGCATTGAAGAAATACTTCTGTACAAAGAAATGTACTCAGTCTAGAATGATCAAATTGGAAGTATTTATACAAAGGGTGAATAGGAGTGTTCCACAGACAGAACATATGGTGGTCCCAGCATCAGAAGTATAGCAGTTGACAATGCATTCACTATGTGCATTTTGATTTCTCCAGAATTTCTATCCAAGACAGAAGACAGATTGTAGCAAGAGTCCTGGTTTTCAATCACTGTGCTAGAAATTAGTGGCAGAGGTATATGATCTAGTGACATCTAACAACAGCATTACGTTTGTTTGCTGGAAACATTTACCTTAATATTTTGTATCTCAGGTGTGCCTATCATCTGAAGTAAAAAGAAATGGTACCAAAATAGAGCTGAAGTCAAATCCATAATACATACCTCAACACTGCACACAGAACGATTTTACAGTTTCCATCATTAGCTCATAATAAATCAAATACAGATAAAGTGTGGCATTTTAGCCTAAATTTGTGGAAAATATGTGCAAATCCTTTACAATTCAGTGAAACAAAATTCTGGCAGAACATCAGGACATTGGCATTAAGGTTTGCAATATCCCAGCATTAATTGCAAAGTAAAAGCCTTCTGACTTCTAACTGTAGTAAACCTAATGAAGACTCTATGGTGCGTATGTGGCAACCATGGCTTTCATTTCCAAATATGACACACGTCTACATTCACTATGTGGTGCTTTACTTATCCAGGCATTACTATGTGCAGTAGTTACTGAGATAATAAAATATGACAGGGTGCTTATTTGTAATTCACACTCTTCCCACATCTCTTATTTTTATTTATTTATTTATTTGTTTAGGTTTCTTGCCAGTTCTCATCAGTTTGGGACAATTTGACCCAAACCATTTCTCTAACTTGGGTATGCATAAGCCCAAGTAAAGCTTCTGTGTGTGAAATGCTAGAACATGTGCATGACATGCACACTGCCTAGAGAATGCTGGGCAAGATATAGTTTGTCATTTGCTAATTCTGAAATAGAAAGCAGAACATGTACAAGATACCCAGCTCTTTTCCAATGCACACACAACCCAGAAGCAGCATATCCACACACACACACACACACACACACACACACACACACACACACACACACACACACACGCACACACACACACACACACACACACACACACACACACACACGCACAGACACACACACACACACACTCACACACACACACACACACACACACACACACACACACACACACACACACACACACACACACACACACACACACACACACACACACACACACACACACACACACACACACACACACACAGCAGCACACACACAGACACACACAGACACACACAGGCACACACACACACACACACACACACACACACACACACACACAGACATTTACCTATACCATGACCACTGGAAGTAACAAGCAACAGTTAAGATTTGAGATTTTGATCAATAACTAAACAAGTTCATGTTTACCTATCGCTTAGCCCTGTTATTCACACATGCGCTTGTTATTTACGTAATTGCTTACCTGTAGTAGGGAATAAGATAACCTGAGTTTGATCTTTTATAAAACTGTCTTTCTCCTCCTCCTTCTCTTCTATGATTCTATGAATGTGATGTTCCAGAGCTTGTCTTTTCCAGGTCCCAGTTCTCTCCTGATGTCCATCAGAGTGATGAAGTGTGTCATTCTTGTTCACTGTGAGAACACTGGCGATGTATTCCCTCAGCCTAGCTACAATTACATCCCTATGTACATCATGATGGCTGCAGCCATCAACAGTAGTTTGGGGACAGATTAACAGGATGAGGAGGGGGGTATAAATGAAGAACATGTCTTACTCAATAACAATGCATTCGCATCTGCTTAACACAGCTGTTTCCTGGGCTTCTCTCCTACCATCTATCAGTTCACACTAAAAATCACACCATCAGCAATTGGAGGACAGTTGTTTCATGCAATCCTACAATGCTGTCTGTGTGACGCAACAGTCTGGATACTTTGAATATTATCTTATTGTAGACATAGACACACACACACACACACACACACACACACACACACACACACACACACACACACACACACACACACACACACACACACACACAAACAAAGACAATAATGTCTGGAATTTATTATTTGTATCCAGGATGACAGAACAACTCTTTTGTCTGCACAGGCAGCTCCCAGCTCTGCAAAGATATGGCATACCAGCTTGGCAAGAAATTGTAATTATCAGGTCTCCCCCATGCTATGGCCTTGTCTGTACAAACTAATGTATCTTATGAGCCATGCTACTTTACTAGTCAAAGACAAGTGAGAAGGTCAGGCATTTTTAATTAACACTGTATCAGTTATTCTGCACACTTTCACCCAACCTGCTCTATTATTGATGTATGAATATTTGTGATTAGTCCATAAGTTTTACAAAAATCAGTTATTTTACTGTAGAAACATAAAAGCACCGCACTGCACAAACAAGAAGTACACATGGACTACATTTTCTAAAAACAAAAACGGGTAGAGTGCATCCATTTTTTGAGTAGGGTGCTTTTACTTGAAAGCAGCCATAATGGAAATGTGTAAAAATGAAAATGTATAAAACACATCTGTCTCGTGTCTATATTCTTTTACTCTAGACCTGCAGGATTTGGAACTGCTGGCAGCTGGCTTGAAGTATTATGATAAAGCCAATTGCTTTCTTTAGTCCCATTCCAAAGGAGGGCATTCCATATAATCTGTTCTGGTGATTGTTACACATCATAGTATATCTGAATATTGCACTAATGATTATACAACTAAGAATGTGATAACCTGAGGGGCAGCCCTGATTACAGCAACAACAGTGGAAAAGGGACAGGAGGAAGACGGCCATTATAGATTGCCTACATGAAACTTGATACTGTGAGTCTCAACACTTTAAAAAATTAAAGTGGGATTCTCACAAAAACAGGGAATTCTGAAGCACGCTGCTAACTTTTAAAACAATTTTGCATGGAGGGGGCTTTGCCTTTTGCACCCGCTGACATGGGGTTCTGCCCTTCATCATCCTTGCTACATGCATATACTAACTGCAGGATTGTTGTGCCTTGAAATAGGGGGAAATATCTGCAGTAATGCAATCTAAGAATTAGTATAGATACTTTTTTTGTATTTGTGCACATATTTTCTCTGTTTTGAAGACTGCAGTTACCATCCTCAACTTTCAATGTGCATTCATAATTTTGACAGTAAAATTTGCTATACTGGGTGTGGAATTATGGCCCTCAGTATCAAAAAAGAAAGTTGCTACAGCAATATAATTATTACCAAGGATGCCGGCAGCAACCACTGCTTGGTCTGCAATTAATAAATGAAGACTTTCGCATACCCACCTTTGAGCTGCTGGTGTATGTGACCATCTTCAGCAATTGCCTGTTACCACACTGATGTTAATGGTAGTGTCAGTATTTCTGCTAAGGCACAATAGGTGTAAGATGACATATGGGGCCTTTTCTCCTAGATAAAGTAGGACTGACAACAGGAAAACCACCCATCTAGAATATATACCTTTTGATGTGTAAGTTTCATTTGGGAATCTATGGACTTAAGATACTTACCGTGTTCTTCAGCATGTTTGGATATGTAGACGTAATCCTCTAAATGCTGCTAAAGAATAATCTGCTAAATGTTGCAGAAATACAATATACCACCTCATGTGCTGCTGTGTTAAGCTAACTCTATTGGTGTTACATCTTCACAATGCTCCAGTCACATAACATTAAAAACAATATAATGCAGTGCTATACAAGTCACTGCTATTTATTACTATATCGGGGCATGTCTGATCCACAGAATGCTCCATGCAATTTGTGCACACACACTGGAGTTATTCATTAAGTTCATGACAAAGATGTGTTAATTAACAGCTTTGTTTTTAGTGCCATGTCCTAAGGATCAGAAGAGGGTCATAGGGTTTATATTACATAGTCGAAGTATGACAGCTTCAAACATGATATAGTCGAAAGCATTAGTTCAAAGTTGTCATACTTCAATTGGAAAAAAAAAAAAAGAAAAAGAAAAAGAACATACCTGAGGGTTGTAAGCAGGGGGCAAGCCCCCATGTACCCCCCACATAGGGGGCTGCACCCCCCATCCCCCGCTCTTTAAATATACCAACTCCATTTTTCCCTTTACTGCATTGTAGTGTGACCTCGGAGTTGGTATATTTAAAGAGCGGGGGGGAGTGGGGGGTGAAGGGGAGGGCCTTTCCCTTTTTTTTTTATATACATAGTCGAAGTTCTGTAACTTCAGACATATGTGTTCGTACACATGGTAGTCAAAGTTATGGAACTTCGACTATGTAATATAGACCCCTTACATATGTGCAGTTTTCCTTAATGGGGCAAGTGGCTTACTGGATAATACTGGCATGTAGGACATGGAAAACATGTCAGAGAAGGACGCAAAATGGGATACAGGCATGCACATGACCTGTGCATCACATGGCTCCTCTCCTGTCTAGACCAGACCACTTCCGCAACACTAGGTCTGCATATCTATAGTACTGTATGAGGAAATTTGGTATAATGGTTAAGGTATTTACCTTGCAGACACAAGATGCAGGGTTTGATTCTTGCATGAGGTAATTGGCTAGGCTTAAAATGGCCCATAAAGGCAGTTAGCCTAGCATGAACCTATGAACCAGTAATAATATCTATATTCACACCCATCAGTTCAGTCATCACAGTGCCCAAAGCACTCATTCTCTCATACCTGCATTACTCAATTCAAATTCCATGGGGGCAGAGCCTATCCCAGCACATGGTGCAAGGTACAGAAACTACTATTGGATGGGATGCCAGTTTATCCACACACACACACACACACACACACACACACACACACACACACACACACACACACACACACACACACACAGTTACACACCCTGTGAATACTTGCAGGCAATATGGGGGATTCGCAGCTTAAATAATGCATATCTTTGAGATGTGAGAGGAAGCCAAAACATACCACTCCCTTACCCCCCCCCCAAACTCCCCTTTTCTACTTTAAAAATATTGTACCCAAAGATATTATACCTCTCCATGAAAATCTAAATCTTGACTCACCTTCAGGGACAGACACATTCTCCCCCCCCAGTTCATATTCCAGTCTAGGAAGAACATTGTTACTCCTCTGCTACATATCAATAGCCTTTGCTTACTCAAAACTGTATACCCAATATATGGAAAACAGCAGAAATCATATCTCATGCCAAAACCCCCAACTCCAAGCTACTAAGTGATTAACACCAACTGTACATCTTCCCTACCCTTGGGAAAATGTTGGAAAAAGTGGTAAGTAGTTTGAGAGTGGATTACAGAAGTCAATACTGCCTTCTGTCTTCCAAGCAGCATGGTTTCTGGTCTGGAAACAGCACTTCCACTGCACTATGGACTTTCACTTATCACACCCATTTAGCTATGGACAAAGGCCTCCTTACTGGAGCCATATTTATAGACCTTACTAGAGCCTTTGACCTTATTGACCACCAAATCTTAATTAACCTCTTCAGTGACACTGGGATTAGCCATAATGCTATTCCCTGATTCCAAAACTGCCTATCCAACCAACATTTCTCAATAAATTTTAACAGCACATCAGCCACCACTCCTTTACTTAAAGGAGTTCTTCAAGGCTTCATAATGGCCCAACTTCAGTTCTCCATTATTATAAATAAGTTTACACTCCACCTTCCCCCAACTTTATATTTATTATAGTCTGATGGCATGTTATCTTCTACTCGAGTCACACAACCCACTTAATACAACATGATATGCAAAAAGATTTCCTCTCCCTCATTAACTGGCTCAGTAGCAAGAAAACAAAAGTTATGTACTTACCATACTGATAGATATATGCCTCATTCCATCTAGTACAACCAGTGAGTTATTGGATTTGACTTGGATCAGACACTGGCCATATCCTAAAGGCTTCAGCCCTTGAGTTCTGCCTCCTGTACCAACAGTCCCTCACTCATCTAGGATTATATCAGCTCGAGTTCTCTCCTCTCTGCAAAATTTTCCATCACTAAATCCCAAAAGAAATTACAAAGGAACCCAACAAATGAGGAGAACAAACCTTTCCGACTCTGTCGTCCCAAGATCAAGTGGTTGAACCAGACGAAAAGATACAATATGGCTTTATCGTTATGGTAAATACATAACTTTCATATCTAATGTTGTCTTTTCTATCTGGGTTCAACCTGTGGAACACATTCCCCAGCCACATAAAACCCTAGAAAAGCCGTATGAAAGGATACTGTGCAATAAACTCACACACACATAGAAAAAGTGGTGGCTTGGAACATCTAACAAGTTTTAAAGCTGTTCATTAATCAGTGGCACACTAATTCTGCCTTCTCTCTGTGTGGCAGTGCTAAATGTGTAAGCTGTAACATACTTTCCACTCATCCACATTTTTCTTCTTTCTGTAAGCTGTAGCATATTACAAAATGTAAAGTTACCAAAAAAATCTGCACTAAAGAGACAGATTCATGAAACTTCCAGATAAATGATGTACATGATGGAAACACAATGACTAGATTTTAATATTGCCCCAATCCAAAGCACCAAATTAATTAACTTAAAACTGAAAAAAAAACAACAGGATATGGACAATATAAAAATCATTGATAGATTCAGTACTAAAATTTATTCAGAAACTTCATCAGACCTGAAGTGTAATACCCACTTCTGAGGCATAAATAACCCATGTCTGCATTCTAAATAATTATTTAAAGAATCGCATAAAAAAACTAAAATATAAGATTTTGAAATTGTGCACATAATTTAAAACATGAATTGTACAAATAACCCTAAGCCAAACCTTAAATATTAAATTACTGCTTAAAATTCATTATTTAAACATTGCATTAAAAAATAATATATATATATATATATATATATATATATATATATATATATATATATAAGTAAACCTAACCATATTACCACAAGAACCATTCATGTTAAAATTAAAAGCTCTTCATTGTGCTTCCTTTGTGTATGTCATTTATCTGGGAGTTTTGTGAATCTATTGTCTTAGTGCAGATGTTTTTTGGATTATTTGGCACAGTTCTGCACTACTGCGATTCTTCTATTTGACTCTACTAAAGAATGTTGAGAGGTTACCACTGATGCCTCAAAATAAATAACTTTTAATAGGACTTAAAACAAGTAACTTTAATAGGCCTCAAAACAAATAACCTTTAATAGGCCTAACACTTGTGGCAGCAAATTCAGCGGTTTTTGTTTCTTCTGATTTATTTATTTATTTTTTGATTTTTCTATTTGTTACAAGTACTGTGTGGGAATCTAAAGTTCCATATACTGTAAAGAATTAAGATTCTTCTCGAACCATATCTATTTTTTAATGGGTCCTCAAAATGGATTAAAGAAATTCACCTCTTAAGCATCACGCTCAAGGTGAATTTCTTGAATTCATTCCTCAAACACATTAAACAACTAGTTATGGTTTGCGATGTGATCATAATCCTTTGTACAAAACTCTGACCAGAGCTCTCATTTTGTCAGTGCCATTTCAAAGTTCAAGTTTATTTATGTGCTTGTTTTCCAAGCATATTACAATACAAATGTAAATAAGACACATCTGATATGCAAATCTTGGCAGTGCATTAAATGTGGATTAAATACAATAAATATAAAACTGAAAGTACAGTAGAGAGCAAACAGAGTTGTTTAAAAGCAAACAGTGTGTTCTGAGTATCTCAAAGCCGGATGATGCAGGGGGCACCCTTAGACACTGGAGTAGGAAGTACCAAAGGCATGGAGCCTGATTTGGAAAGATAAAGTCCCAGAAGTTTCCAGCAATATACCAATAATCTCGAACAACACCACAGAGACAAGCTGCAAAAGTCTAGCAAGACTGCAGTGAACCAGGAATTATTTATGGTGGGGAACACAGACCGTGCGGAGTGAAAAAGACTAGCACAGGGACCTTGCAGATGATGCAAAGTCAGACTATTAGCCAGTGCAGAATCTGCAGAACTGAAAAAATATGTTAGAAATTAACAATCCCTGTAAGTACTTTGCATATGGGTTCCAGTTGGAGATGATCACATTCTGAATTAGGCAATTGAAGGTAAAGGGTACTGCAACACTATCTAAATGTTGGTACATGTGCATGTGCAAATGTTAGAAAAATATATAATAGTAATATGCATGCTTAGTGCATTCGAGGTTTAAAAGGGTTAATACATTTATTCTGTTTACACTGCATAAATCTGCACAGCTATTAGAAACTTAACATGAGGCATTTCATTTCTGCTAATGTCATGAAACCTAACAAAGAGATACTCATTTTTGCTTATGCCATGAGAAAGTATGCAGCTGCTAGAAGCTTTGATAAAGAAAACAACAGATGCTTGAAAGTTTAAACCATAGTCAGCATTACTTGTACCAAAGCTAGAAATGTATCTTGAATCTAGGCAAAATGTAACACATGTATTAGAACTGCACAATTGAAGAATTGAAAAGTTAAGGTGGGCTAAAATAAGCCCAAGGCCAGGTTGTTTTTCTCAAAATGATTTACAAGCTAGCAAATAATCTAACCTAGTCAGCAATAAGTCTAGTAACATTTTCTGTAGAACAATAAGAAAGCTGTGTCTAACTACATCAGCAATAGAATAGTAACATTTTCTGTGTGACATGAGGAAACTGTATAAGAATAACATACTGATCACCAAATAGCTAGACAAACCTTGTGCCTACATGCTTTGTCTCCTTGCTGCAAGTAATAAAGGGTGCCTTGCTTGAACCTAACGTGAATTGGTCTTTGAAGTTTTTTCCTTTGACAGCAAGCATACACAAACATGGTCTGTTACACACACACACACACACACACACACACACACACACACACACACACACACACACACACACACTCACATGTGCACACACACACACACACACACACACACACACACACACACACACACACACACACACACACACACACACACACACACCACCTGAATATGCATCTATTGGGATTATAATTTCTATTCTTTCTAACTTGTACCACCGTGTGTACTTGTTTACATTAGGGTCATCTCTGTCACACTTCAATTTCACCCATTTTACCTAATATTTTTGGTCCAGTCCATACCATACCATGCAGAAAACACATAAAAATCAAAAGATAATAGGGCTTGCTTGTTAACACTTTTTTAATCTGGAAGTGAATAAAAAAGTAGGGCAACCTTTTGAAATGTTGGGACTTGCTAGACTGAGCCTGGAAACATTCAGACTGAATGGCAGAAAGTCCAAGATTACCATTTCCCAGAATATATGCACTCTTTTCTCAGAGGTCTGGCAATCTCAAAGTTGGTATATATAAGTTAGAGGTGGGGTGGGGGTTGCCCCCCAATAAAAAAATGTTTAAAGGAGAAGATCGTTCAAGATTCGCTCTTCTCCTGGAATTTCAATCTCTTTTTTTTTTAGTGTATCAGCTCTCAGTGTTACAAATGCCAAAGTAGATTTAGGATAGTATTTAAATTAAATTGTTATAGTTATTAATTATACCTGCTTGGCTTGCTTGAATAAACTTATGTGGAGTTCCAACTTCCAGTCCAGCAATAAACAGTGTACTATGTACAGCGATAATAATAACAATAATGATAACTATAATAAAAATGGCACGCTGCTGCCGCCAAGTTATCTTCACCACTCACAAGTAAACGCCACTTTCTACAATGCTGAGAAAGCATTGCATAGCCACATTTATTTTCAGGCTGCTTTAGCATAACTAACCAGGGTGAATGCAGTGTACTACGGGGAGGTGTATTCCTCTCCTCCCTTTGTTTCTACTGTAAGCACGTCAAGGAATTATATGCAAGCAGGATTGCATTTTCCACAATGCGTTTCCATGGTGATAGTACATAAGCTAGCATTAGCAATCAGAGATTGTCACATCTCAGCCAGACACTGGCCTCAAAAAAAAAAAAAGTACAACTGCCAACAGATTTCCTTTTATGGCTGCTGGCCATTTGCAGCTGCAGAACAGACCTCTTCTGAAAGAAAAACATTTTTTTTTAATTTTTAATCTTCCCAGGCACTCACCAGGGCACACAATTTCACAGACTAGGCACTTGAACCTTTATGCCACCCCCCTGCCTGATTCTGTAGTTTACCTCAATTGGTTGTTCTATTAATTCAAACAGACCCCGCTGTTTAGCCCTCAAAATGGGTTTTCTTCTGAAGGGGTAGAAACTTATAAGTGGTATTTCAGCTTTTATTTCCTTGGTCCTTCAATTTGTATTATACGTCATATGTTTTCTATGAAACTTTTACATAGGATTTTCTCTTCTTCCTAAGTGTCTCTGGCAGTATTGAATAGTCACTGAGGGTGCATGCAAAAGAGGACTGAACCCTGTCAAGAGTTGTGATATTTCTATAATGGCAAACAAGAGGCATGATATCAAAGGGTTTCACATAGCATCATCTTTCTCAGTAACTATTTCCAATATCATCCCTAATTTTCAGTAAAGACATTCTATTAATCTAGCCATCTTTGGATGGCATACTGTTGTGTCTTTCGGCTTTTCCTGGTTAGGGGTCGCCACAGTGGAACTCCGGTCCGCTAATGATTGGCAGTAGATTTTTACGTGCTGAGTTGCCGGCCCTGATGCACAACCTTCAACGAAGGTACACCCATTCATGCATGTCTCCACACAGAAGACGCTCTAGCTGAGAATCGAACAGGACGACGTCTTACTGTTTAATTGCTTGAAATTAAAGCCATTGGCAGAATTGATGTATTATTCTAGACATAAATGAGTCCCCTGGTCAGTGAATATTTCTTTATGTATCCCTACTTAGGAAAACAATAAGACAATATCCTAAGATATAGCATTAGTAAATGGGATAGCTTCAGGTTACTCAGCTGAATAGTTAAAAATAAGTGAAATAGTATTAAAACCTATTGCTGGATTTTACCAAAGTCTCAACTATGTCTGCATAGCAATATATTTCAGTGATACCAGTAGGACACCCATATAATAGTCAGTGGAATTAGAAATTTTAAGCCTGGGTATGGGGCTGTGTTCTGGCATTCAGACATCCAGCACAGAAGCTCTCAACTTCTGGCATTATTTTTGGTCTGTAAAATTGTACTAGGATCCTTGCTTTAGTCTTGCCCCTTTCTTGGTGGCAACCTAATATGTGGTTGTGTGCTAATCTCATTACCAAGTTCCTGAAAGGAATTGGTACATATAGTGGTCATTCTACTTTCTCTTTGTCCTCATTTACTCTGTACAATTTATTTTGTCACACAAAATATGGGTAAGTAGTACGATCATCTTCAGCTTCTTCCCCTACAACTCTAGTAACATTTTCTCTTGCTCTGCTCATGTGACATCTTACCATTTGTTTTCTTTTAAATTTAAGCTGTTTATCTGAAGGTCAGTTAACTCTGTAGTTTCTTCAGGACTAGACCTTCACGATGTAAGCAGTACTGCATCCTCTCCTGTCAACATAGGCTCTGTGGTCTCCGTGTCTAACTCTTTCCTGAAAAAAGGTAACTCATGCCAGTGGTCTGTACTGTCTTTTGTTCTCTCTCTCTCTCTCTCTCTCTCTCTCATGTATTCAGTTTTTCTTATTCTTTCATTTATGAATCTTATACACAGAAACCTCTTCCATCTGTTGTCTTCTTGTATTTTGGCTGAAAAAATGCACTGTTAAGGATTTTCTTGATTTCAGTATACCATACCCTCTCTTTTTTTCTTTGTATCTGCAGTTTACCATCTGTCCCAGAGTGACTAAAACTTATTTATCAATTACGAATATTTTTTAGCTCTGCTTTATTTCTATTACCTGCTCTGTGACACACACAGACATTTCTACTGTCTGCTCTGTAACTATTCCAGATTTGCCATTTTATTGTCCATTTCAATTCATTGTGGCTGCGGTGGTGCAGTGGTCAGCATTGTCTCCTCACAACAAGATGTTCTCCCTTTCAATTTTCGGCTGGAGTGCCTTCTGTGTGGAGTCTGCATGTCCTCCCCACAGTTGAATGATGTCTAAAGACATGTAGGTATGTGCGTGCGTGAATGGGTGTGCCTTCTTTGAAAGTTGGGTGTTGGGCTGGCAACTCGGCACTGTAAAAATCCACTGCCAATCATTAGCAGACTGGAGTTCCGCTGTGGCGACCCCTAACCGGGAAAAGCTGAAAGAAAAAGAAGATTGTCCATTTCAATTCATTCTACATGTTCTGCTGTTTTAGGCTGCTCTGCCATAGGTCAATACTGGCATATCTCTTGAAATGGTATAAAATCATCTTCTCTCTGTACCCTTGTTAAAACTTTTGTGTACCTTTACTATTTTCTAAGAATATATTCTGATATTTTTTGGATTCATATACTCTAATAAATTTATCTGGTGGCAACCTCCCTCCTTTTCAAATTAGGTAGCGGTATTTCTCTAAGTTTATTCACTGTACTTTCTGACTCCCTTGTGATAGGGCGGTCTACCAAAAAGGACTAACTTCTTCCCACGGCTTTACAAATCATTCAAATGGGAAATAGTTCACTATTATCATGTCATATTCTAAACTGGTACTAAAGCAACAGGATTAGCTACCTTCCCAAATACAGTTTGCACTTTTAGCTGAGTAATGGGATACTGCTTCTTATGTCCATGAATGCAAACTATTTTAACAGCTCTGTTATTAAGAGTTTTATTCCTATAAATACCACCCTGCAGTTTTTGCAGCTCTTTGTTACCAATTAAGACAGTACACTTAATTAACTTTACAGAAACACAGTAACCAAATATATTTTTTTTCAGTCACATTCCATAGGCATAACATCACTGGTATCATGGTTTTTGTAGGCCATAGTTTTCACAATAACAGTGTTTCTATCACAGCTACAAAATCTAGTTAGGTGACTTTTCTATATTTAAAACATACCATGTGTGGTGCTGGTAATTTTGTTTAACAGCAGTTGACATGTTTCACTACAGTTCTAGATTTAGTTTTATATTAATTTTTATGGCATGAATATTCCTCTACTAGTATAGCAAAACTAACAGTCCCTAGGACAATCGATACACCATTATCTTCCAGTAGGCAAAGTTCTCCTGGATTTGCCAATGTCTAACATTTCTACTATTTTAGCTTTAATATAGATTCCCTTAAGATCTAACTATAAATTAATTGCATGCTTTAAGTCAGCGAGTTATCCTGTCATTTTATTATGACAAAGTCTAGCTATGAAACTTTTGACCTTGTGTGTCTGAGTTAATACAGGCCTGACAAGTAATGTCTTTTTTTAAATTTTCGAAGTCCTGATACTCAGTCCCTTTCATATCCCTAAAGGCTTTAAGCAGTTCTCTGGTCAACTGAGGTGACAGGATCTTGGCTAAATTGGCTTGCTCATATCCCTCCAGTTGCGTGCACCACTTAAAAGTAACAAGATATGCACCTAGTTGCTCCTCATTGAGTTGCTGAACAGGTGGAACTCTTCTTGTTGGAGCCATCAATTTGGCCATTTGCCACCATCCCTTTTACCACAGCAATAGTGGGCTGAAATAATCATTCTATAGTTGTCATCCTGGTTAATAAAGCAACACACAGGTATACTTGAAAGGAAAAACAGCCACAAACATATACCACATGACTCTCTCTCTCTCATTTTGGAGAAACAAACAAGTGGCTCCTTGTCAGTAAAAGGTGTAGTCTTAGGACTTTGACATAAAAAGTGCCAAAAACTCCCACTGCAATCCACCTATGCAGGATGTTAAATGCAGCACAGAGACCAGTCTCAGGAAACATCATATTTTATTATACAAATGCTAAAAACTGTAGGGTCTTCTCATACACGCCTTAAGGCTAACAACAATTTCAAAGTCAGTACCTTCAAAACAACTTCATACTGCTGATTTTCATGTTTTTTTCAAACACCTTTATTGAATTATCACTTGTGACATAGGCAAAATTACATTCATATAAAAGTAATCAAGCTATATTAATATAACAAACATTCACATAATTTGCTATATATCATATAACAATTCCTGCCTTTTTTTAAACAAGAAACATCTTTATTAAACCATCACTTACTACATAGGCAATCATACATTTATATAAATTAAAACAAACCACACAGATACAATCCTAGTTGAAAGCATTTTACATCACAAATCATACTGACACACTCCCAGTTGCAAACATTATACATCACTTATAATCTACCCAATCTTTCTCACTCAAACATTACATAGCTCATTTAATTCATGCCGCCTTTTAGACCTCATTCCTCCCTTGCATGTACTGTTCCCACAATTCCCATTTTTTCTATGTAGTTTGCTCCTACCCTTTTCTAAAGATTTCAGTTCCAGTTATTGTATCTCTATGTTACTATATTCACTACTTCCACTATAGTTGCTTTAGATTTTGATTTCCATTTTCTAGTAATTGCTTTTTTGCAGCCACCATTATTAGACACAACAAGGCCTTACCATGTCTAGGCAATTCCGATTCTGTATCATAGCTCAGAAAAATCATCTCCCTTATCAGACCAATCTGGCCACCCAATATCTCCGAATGTGCATCCCACAGGGAATACTTAAAGTCCACCAACTCACTGCACTCACAGAAAATATGTTCCCAATTATCTGTTACTTCCTCTTCAGACCTCCAGCATTTACTCTCTGCCTGAGAGTCTACTTGGGCTATAAAAATATCTATGTAAACATTTCCAGGCAAAAAATATTCTATATTTCATTGCATATTTGTGAGAAATACATATATCCTCCCATTGTTTCTTTGTAAATTGCTTATCCAATCTCTCTTCCCAATCATTTCTAATACCCTCTGATTGATTCTTATAGTTATCATGCAATGTTTTATGTTGTGTCTTTCGGCTTTTCCCGGTTAGGGGTCGCCACAGCGGAACTCCGGCCTGCTAATGATTGGCAGTTGATTTTTACGTGCCGAGTTGCCAGCCCTGATGCACAACCTGCAATGAAGGTACGCCCATTCAAACATGTCTCCACGCAGAAGACGCTCTAACTGAGAGTTGAACAGGACAGCGTCTTACTGTAAGGCGACAATGCTACCATGTTTTATATGCTGTACTAATTATCCTTTTTTTAATGGAAGCTTCTGTTTTAGATTCTGTTTAAAACTCTACCAGTGCTGGTCTTTCATTTATGACCCCCCTATTTCTTTCTCTTTGCCTATAGTCTGACATCAATCCCTGATAGGGAAGGCAATCTTTAACTGCAATCCAAATAAATTCTTGGCATCTTCCCATTCTATCATATTTCCCTTCCTAGTGATTTGCTCCCAATACCTGGGTTCCTTTGCCAGTTTTCTCCAATAAATTCTGGCCCCCTCTTACCTATTGTCTGTATCCCTAATTGCAGTCATCCCTAGCAGCAGAATCTCCTTTCTTCATTCCCATGTTGCTTTAGTTCTTAGAATACTTTCTGCTACTTTAGTGATATAATGTTCTCCATTATTATTGTTATTCTCCTTAAAGGCCTGCATCCAAAATCCCAATCTCTCCTTGTTTCTTGAGCTTCCCCATTGTTTCATCATCATCCCTTTCCACTTTGAATTACAGTTTTCAACTTGTGCTATGTACAGGAGTCTTAACTGTGTAGCACTGAAATACCCCTTCAATTTGGATAATCCAACTCTGCCCTGTTCTACTGGAAAAATCAGATTATCCCACTTGACTCTTGTCATTTCCCCCTTCTAGATAAAGTCCTTCAGCTGTTTATTAATTGCTACCCACAACTTCTCCTCTGGTTGATAAACATATGCCTGACATAGTATAGTATAGTATAAACTAAAGAGACTAATAAAAATTAACTGCTTGTATCTTACTATCCATATCCATATCCATATATAACAAAGCTTCCATTTTCTCAGGTTTTGTATTATCTTTTGTTTAGTCTCTTCCCACATATCCTTAGCTGCCACACTAGAATAATATTTAATCCATACTCCTAAATATTTCATTTTACCATGTCCCCATAATTATGGGTATTCCTGAACCAGTTCATGTGTACATAATTTACCACTATTGTCTTTGTTTTAGCTTCATTAATTTTGCATTCCAAAAAGATCTGAAACTGTCTCAAAATGTTCCACAACACTGTAATGTCTTTTCCTGGTTTTGGCAGGTACAAAATATCATCTACAAATAAAGCCAGCTTTTCTTGACTACCATACCAATTATATCCCAGACACATCTTCACTGCTGCAAACCAAATTCCAGTCCTCACCTATAAGTAATATTCCTTGCTGAAAACTGATTATTTCTCCCAGAATTTTCTTAAGCTCCATTATAGCAGTTTTAGGAGGAATATAAATACATGCCAGTATAATCCTTTTCCCTTGCTAGTAGCACCCTTAGCACTACAAATCTGCCATTATTATCTTTTTTATCTTCTTCTATCACTATTAGAGCTCCTCTTGCAATTAATATAAGTATTCCTCTTTTCCTTTGTCCCAGGTATTCTGCTGAATAACCATACAGAAAACCTTTCTTTATCAAATTCACATGTTCATTTCTTTCTGACTGTGCCTCCTGTAACATAACTAGTTGTACTCTACATTTTTATAGGTTCATACTAGGCTATCTGACCGAGGGCATTTACAAGCCTAGCCCATAGTTTTGTGGCTTACGCCACCCCTTTAGTATGGGGAACTATACCCATTATTTTGCTGTGCCTCACTCTTTCTTGTTTATATTTATCTGTGAGGTCATTTACATTTAAAGACATTAACGAAAACATCATTGTATTACAAAGTTATTATTCCCACCTTTTATGTATAACACCTTTTTTGTTAAATGTCTAGTTCCATCTTTTGTGTTACCTGCATACACTGTTTGGCAGGTTGACCTTTTATACAGTTGTTTCTTCTCATATCTATTTGAGCCTATGTCACATCTTATAAAACTTTTAGTTTTATTGAAAGTCCTCAAACAAAAAACAAATACACCCCCAATATCCCCTAATACCTATTAACTTAACAATATCACACAAAACTATGTACACCTTTAAATATTGAAGTTTTACCCTCCTAATAGGAACAAAAGTCCCAAACTGATAGCTACACTCACAGACTTGAGTTAACCTAAAGGAAAGGCCATCCATGCTAAGACACATGGTACAGCCTGTCCTTCTACTAAGTGCTGATTGGTTTTGTCTTATCTTTATAGCTCTCCCAGCTGGGAAAACCGCTGAATGTTTTTAGAGATTATTAGATACTTTGAGAAAGCTCCTGAATGGTTTCAGAGAACATTACCTACTTTTGGAAAACCTCTGAATGCTTTCAGAGAACATTATCTCCTAGCCAATTTCCCCTTTATTTTTTTATTTCAGCCAGTCACTCTCCACCAGACTGTAGTCAGTTTCTCTTTATCAGATTGTTTCCATGGAGACATGAGAACCAGGCAGCCAGTTTCTCTTTATCAGATTGTTTCCATGGAAACATGAAGACCAGCTGCAGAAATGTTACTGAGCATACATGTATTTGCTAGAAAAAAGCATCATAATATTCAATGTTTCTTTTTCATTTAATTGCTCTCTCTTAAAAATTTTTACTAAATCAATCTAAGGTCTTTAATCCAGTCATTTCTTCATGCAAAAATGAGAAGAAGCACATTATGTTTTCTTTTAACATGCTTTTTAACCAGGCTTTTTTATACATTGCAGTGCCTACATTTCTTAAAACTGAACAAGAAGAGAGAGAGAGAGCAAGAAGGGAGAAAAAAAAGAACAGAACCTGTTTACAATTCCAATGTACTTAAAAATAACGGAAAAAGACTTTACTTTATATCAAGTAAAGAAAACCACATGCCACAAAATTAGTGCTATTTTAAAAAAATTCTTAACTTTCTCCCTCCTCTTCCCCTCTCCAAAGCACTTTACTGAACATTAATGGCGTGAAGTAGGCATATACTTTAGAGGCCCCCACAAGTCCAACAAATTCTTACAAAGTTCAATATTTCCAGATGTTCTTGTTTTGTCATACTTCACAAATATAATTATTGCATTGTAATCCCAAATTAAGTTACTGGTTTTATTACTGTTCACCTCAGAAACCTGTCTCTGATTCATTTCCAATGAACTCTCGATTCTTTTAGCCAACTCTCCTGCTCCCTTCCTTCTCTCCAACATTTTCAGTTGAAAATATTTTGAAAAGGTTTCACAGATATAGTCATGCTGTGGTCCTTATTACCAGAATAACAAGAAGCAGAATCTCCTTCTGTTTCACAGCTTACTTTTTGTTGGACAAACATTTGTATTTCCTCTTAGAATGTACTTCATCAAATAAGGATTTTGTCCCTCCAGGGAAGAATACCTTGAAGACAGCTGGGTACAGCAGCTTGAATCTCACACCTGCATCTCTACAGTCCCTGAATAGTGGAATAAATTTGCTCTTCTTCTGTCTGGTGTAAAATGAGTAATCATTCTCCATAAACACTCTGCTGTCTCCCACTTTTAGCACTACGTCCTTCTGCCACAATTATTTCAGAATCAGCACCTTCTGCTGGTAGGATTGCATCTGTACTATTAAAGGTCTGGGTTGCTTTCTTATAGCCAGGTCTGGAGCATTCATATGATGTGCCCTTTCAACTAACAACTCCTGCTGTGGAATACCAGTCCAGTTACTTATTTGTGTTTTTATAAAATTAATGCAGTCTGTTCCTTCCAGCTTCTCTGGTATAGCTGAAAATCTCAAATTTTCCCTATGTGCTCTGTCCTCTAATTCAATATTTTTTGAAACATCTCTTCCTGAGCAGTCTCACATTCAGCCAGCCTTTTCTTTATTTAACCTGTAACTTCCATTTTTTTCAGCATTTTGTTGTTTGTGTTGATATACTCCATCAGTGTTTTGTTTATTTTAATCAGGTCTGTATGCATTTGTCTTATGTCTTCCTGTAGGTTACTGGAAGTCATGTCTGAAGGTTGCATTGCTTTTTGCTGAACAACTGCAGAACTTTCCCCAGGCAGTGTTTCTTCCTCACTTTTTGTAGCTGATTTTTCCAGGTCTTCTGTATTTCTTTATTCCTGGCATCCAGACAGTGCACTTACTAGCCAGTTACTGAAATTTACCCATAAACATAAGTCTACTGGTCTTCTCTGCTGAGTTTCTGTTTTCACACTGGGAGAGCTAGAAATAAGCTGTTACTCAATGTGCAGCCATCTTGGAAGTCCTACATGTTTTTTTCCATCCAGGACCCCTATATTCCCCTCAAGTTATGCTTTCCAGCCAACAAGCATGTCCACCTTCCTTCTGAACTTATGGGTTATCTTTTGCTCAGCAGCGGTCTTGGGGATTTTTCCTGGCCTATGTCCCATCTCCTACATGCCTAACACAAGCTACGATTGGCTGGGCATAAAAAACTATGACATGCTCCACCCTCAGGCCCTAAGGAGTATGCACTGACCATCTACCTGAGCCCTCCAGCCTGACATCAAAGCATCAGCCTCCATTAACATTCAACCAGAGAGATGTCAGCATATATTCTCTCCTAGTAAAGGAATATCCCATCCTCCTTGACAACTCTGTCCAATGCCCAAGCTGTTACTTGAGCCCATGTTACCTGGGTCATAGCCAGCGCTTTATCCTTCTACACCACTGGACCAGATTTTTTTAACATATTTTGATACAGTTTCTCTCTCTTTCTCTCTGTCTCACAGTAGTTGAGGACATTGTCCAGCTTCCTTCTGGTTCCTTCTTCCAGTTCACTTTGCTGTATTACTTTGAGGGCTGCTGCTCTGGACATCAAATTCCTCTTCACAGGGGCAAACAAAAATCTGCAGGAGCAGCCTCTGCTCTATATATACAGCTTTAATTGCTTCATTAAGTAAACCTGCTCAGTCTAATACAACAAATTATCTCTTTAATGTTAAAGAAACATGTTCAGCTAAGAAAAAGAAAAATCCCAATGTAAAAAACAACAGTGTCCATTTACATCACAATCATAAAAAAATAATATAAATAGTATTTCAATTAGCATTTGCACAGTTTTAGATCACTTGTACTTCACCAATTTCTGAGATCCACCATCCCTTGCATATATATGTATGATTCTAGCAAATATTAAATGCTCAACAGAGTGAAACTAAAAAAAACATAAAACACAATTTTCGTAGTGGGGATCACCACTGTGCCCCCCAAAATCATGCTAATTGTATACACCAACTGTAAGATCACACAAAAGTGGGGAAAGAGTAAATTACCAGAACCCCACTGTACCATGATCACACACACAAAGCAGATATCAGGCTGAAACATGGGTGCCGAAACCAAAGAGCTAGGGGGAGAGAGTGCCCCCCACTTTTACAAGACCATCTTGTCTTTTCTAACCCCTGCGACAGCTGCAACAAAAAACAAAACAAAACTCAACAAAAAAACGGAGGTGATATCACGGATTTACACCAGTGGCATCTTTAAGAAGGACCCATGCCCATGCGTGCATCACGTTTACAGTCTATACTTAGGCAAGAAATTTTAAACTTCTGTTGCCTATCTTTGTTGTTGCCCAAGGTACAGCTCACTGTTAAGGAGAGTGTTTCAGGCACAGGCACAGCTTTTCCCCAGCATAATTGCAGGTAAGGAGAGGTCATGTTTCTGATATATGCTGTTGGAGAGTTTCTGATATATGCTGCTACATTAGGTATTTTAAAAACGTAATTTGTCATTGCTATTTGAAGAGGAACATCCGAATTATAAGCAATACTGTTGCCTCTCCATTAATTCTTCTAAACGAAATGAAAACCCCATCCAGTTTATTCGAACAATATTAATGCAGCTGCTACAAGTTTTACTCAGTTACTTGACAACAAAGGAAACTTACCAAATGGTTATGACCCCCCCCCCAAAATATTTTAAAGAGCAAGTTCAAGCACTTACACTGAAACATGCTTTTAAAGACTGAAGTCATGCGTTAAACAAGACACACAGGAGTCCATGTCACAGCACAGCTCTGTACTAGACCTGCCCATAATACTAAACACCAAACACATACATTTCAACCTCTTAGATCAAGAAATCTGGAGAAAGCAATAAATAATGGGGGGACAAAGGCACAAAAATAGGGACAATTTTAAATACTGCTCTTACAAACACTGAAAGTTAATAGAATAACAGGTTTTGCATTAGCATGGATTTTTTGAAGGGTTTTAAGCCTGAAACTCAAATGTCTGTCTTTAGTTTCTGTATTCAAATATTTAATGACTTGCCAATAATTTGTTAGAAAACCACAATTT